>NC_090287.1:65739639-66039639 GCF_037392515.1 Haliotis asinina | reverse complement strand
GAGAGCACCGTGTGCTTCTTAGATAATTTTTCCAAAGAGAAACAGAATATCGAATCACAGCTTTCTAACAGCGAACAGATACCGGAAAATGGACTTGTGGAACATTTTGATAATATTTCGTCTCATCTGGCCAAGTTGCAGAAGTATGTGTCGGAGTCCACAATGTTTCTCTCCTCGTATGAAGTCAGCAAAGCCCAGCAGACGATGAATAAACTGCAAGTCGCGATCCAGGAGAAGCGAGATGTCATGATACCAAAGAAAAAGTTTGCTTTCAAGTCAAAGAAAAGGGAGAAACCTAAAGCCTCTAAAATTGTGGAGGATGTCGTTGACCATGCTGTAAACACTCAGACTAATCTTGAGGTTGAGCTGGCAGAGTGCAAGTTTGTTGGTGATGTTTCCAAAGTGCTTGAGAAAACCTGGGAAGAACTAAACCAGAAAGATGTTGCATTAGCAGACCTGACAGACTGCACTGTCAAACTACAGGGGGCACCATCAGCTATACATATCAATAAACTCAACAACTGCAGGGTATTCAGTGGGCCAGTATCTGGGTCAGTGTTTATTAGGCAGTGTGTCGGCTGTACATTTGTTCTGCCATGTCAGCAACTGAGGATCCATACTACTCAAGATACTGATTTCTACATTCATGTTACGAGTAAAGCTATCATTGAGGACAGCACCAGGACTAGGTTTGCCCCTTATAACTGGAAGTATCCTGACCTTGATGAACATTATCAGGTTGCAGGACTTGACAGGAAGAGAAACAACTGGCAGGACATTGATGACTTCAATTGGTTGGCTGCTAATGATCATTCACCTAACTGGTCAGTGATAGCTAAAGATGACCGAACTGAAGACTGGAATATTTAGTGCGTTTGCTTATGCGTGTATTGTTGACAAGTAACAATATCCATTTGATTATAAACAATATTGACAGTGATTGATACCATTATGCACTAGTTAATGTAATTAACCAACATCTAATTTGTTAATAAAAAACTGGTTTTCACACCATGGCCATTGAATAATTGTAATACAGAAGCCAGGGGTTAAAAACTGTCCTCGTCTGATTTCGGGCAATCAGATAATCGGATCTTACTTGTCCGTAGGCAGCTAGATAATTTCTGCTTACAGTTTCAAACTGCAAATAAACCTATGAGTTCAAAATGTAGCTATTATATGTCACAATGATAATAAAGTAGAGTTATCTTTCTTTGGTATTTATCACTTTCCAATAAACAGTCCACTAAACCATCACATCAAATACCATGTTGATTCATTCTTTCATAATTACATCATTATGATTATGTCATAAAAATCAGGGTTAGTGGAAATTATACAGAATAAGTTTCTTTCTTAAAGTCACATGCACTGTGGCAAGTGGCTTTTAAAAATACTTTTGAACCTGTGCAGAAAGTCTAAAACATATTTTTCACATTTAGTTATATAGAAGTATGCCCTGTCAACTAGAAAACAAATCATGAAGTGTCCAGTTACCATGTGTTTGCAAGTCTCTGAAGAACTATCCATAATATTATACTGATTAACATTTTATCACGTTTATGGAACATTAATGCTTAGTGGACATGAGGTGAAAAGAAAGACTACAGTGATACATGAAATATAAATGAATGGTATTGTCGATATTGTTTAGTTACACTTGCTTTTATCAGGATATATATAATGTGATAATATATTATGCATTTTTACTCCACCATACATGATTTATCATGCTAGGCTGATTTATTGTGAGTATATGAGTTGAGTTTTGCCTGTAACAGAAAAATGTTATTTGTCTGAATTATTGAGCTGTTACACATTAAATGTCTTTGTTTCTGAAGGTTTGAAAATAGCTTGATAGACAGATTTTATGATTCTACTGATTTGATTGATGTGAAAATACAGTTTAGATTCATACCATTTGTTGTTGTTTATTATGTACTTAGGTGAAGAACCGTGTGTGTGTCTGTGTGTGCACTCGTTCATGTCCGTAAGTGCTTGTATCAATAGGAACAGGTCTAGGCTAACTGCACCCCGGGCAAGTGCCCCCCGCCAACTGCCCCCGGCTATCTGCCCTCCGGCCATTGTGCCCCCTGGACAACTGCCCCCTTGGCTAATTCCCCCTGGGACAAGTGCCCCCATAATAACAACTCACCAACTAATACATGTAATTGATAGCCCTATATACCACACAATATATCATTCTTCAGATTCACTTAGAGTTCTAAGTTCGACACCTGCAGTCTAGCATACAGGCTAGCCATCCCAACATCTGGACATTTATTGGAGTCTTGCAAAACAAACCGGCACTGAATGAAGTACAGATGACCCAGATGGTGACTGGGCAGGAACTGTGTTTTGTGTGTTTTGTTATGATGGGTCAGGGCAGCTGTCCGGGGGGCACAATGGATGGGGGGCAGATAGCCAGGTGGCAGTTAGCCTTATACCATAGGAACTATGTTTATTGTCAAATTAATATTTCATGTGATTTGACCATGTGCTGGTGGATATCTCCCTAAGGGTTTGTGCAGTAGCTTTGTCGTTAAGGCATCCACATGCAACACCAAAAATGTGGGTTCAATTCCTCAGTAGGTACAACAATATCTGAAGCCTGTTTCTTATAAGTTTCACACGATGTTGCAGGAATGTTGCAAAAAAATGTGTAAAACCATACTAATTTACTATGAAAGATCTCAAGTGTATTTTACATGATTCCTGAAGTCCAGCATGTTCTTTTACAGTATTAGCACAATAATGAGTGTGACATGAAGCTCCACTTGATTCATGGACTGGTAGTAGCATTTGTGTACTACATCGGCCATGGTAGATAATGTATCAGCATGCACTGAATGCATTCATTCATCCAAAGTGTAATCACTAACTGATCAAAATAAAGTATGGCATGTGGAAGTTGGTGTGACGAATATGCGAGATACTTCTATGGATATACAACTTCCTTGTTACAAATGCTTGCCATAAACAGTAGAGGACGTAACGTGTACGCGAGACGGTCTCCCGTTACGCGTACAAGTGACTACCTGAGAGGGGGTCACTCATACGCGTGACTCCCTGATCACAGAGAGAGAAATTCTGCATGTCACACAAAAACATGTCTAAAATTGTTATTTGTGAAAATAATTAAACAAAATTTGCTACAGTCATTGACAGATGGTCAAGTTATTGGATGACGTGAATGAAAACATAAAAAGAGGAAATTAAATTGTCAAAAAATGACAAAAATGTGCAAAATTTGAGCAAAAATTGGCGATATTCAACTGCGAATTTCACCTATGTGCATAATTTTCAGAAACTTACATTTAGTATTTTCTGAAAGCTCATTTATCGTAGATTCATAATATATATGCAGTTTTCGATGCACACCAACGCACACCTGTTTGTTATTGTGTTGAAACATGTTTACTTTCTTCGAAACCGCGCGAATCGTCTCGCGTGGAAGTGACCGGGTTAGCGTGTCATTAATGGGAGGTAACTGATGCCTGACTAAATTGCCCAGTCAAAACATCCGTCTTGAGTCTGAGACTGTGTGAAGCGTGCGTAATGTACATGGCGATATTTCTTGCGTTACATCAAAGGGGTATAATAAATTTAAACAAAATCACGAATAACATTTTTTCATACGGACTACTCTTTTGCTGGAAGTATAATCGTTGGAAAACACGATTAAGAGTGGGGGTCACTTCTACCGATGTAAAAACAGTTTTACGTTTTATGTTAGCTGCCATACCAGTAGATATTAGACTTCAGACGACAATTTTCACCTATGTGTACACTTCACATAAACATGATTTTCATATTTTCTGAAAGCTTATTCAACGCAGATTTACCTCGTACATGTACTTGTTCGTGTACATTAACGCACATAGGTGTATCATCGTGTTGAAACAAACCTACCTTCCTCCCACCGCTCGTCACAGACACACACAGCGTCCTCACAATATAGTTACGCGTACGAGAGACGCTTCCCAGAAGCACGAACAAAAGTAGTCAGTTTTTGACGCCAATTTTCACCTATGTGCACATTTCACACAAACATGATGTTTATATTTTCTGAAAGCTTATTCCATGCAGATTTACCTCGTATAAGTACTTGTTCGTGTACACGAATGCACATAGGTGTACACTCGCGATGAAACACATCTACTTTCCACCCACCGCTCGTCACAGACACACAAACGGCCTCACAATTTCGTTACGCGTACGAGAGACGCTTCCCAGAAGCACGAACAAAAGTAGTCAGCCTTTGACGCCAATTTTCACCTATGTGCACATTTCTCACAAACATGATGTTTATATTTTCTGAAAGCTTGTTCCATGCAGATGTACCTCGTATAAGTACTTGTTCGTGTACACGAATGCACATAGGTGTACAATCGCGATGAAACACATCTACTTTCCTGCTACTGGCCACAGACACACACACCGCCCTCACAACATCAACAGACGTTCGAGAGGCAAATGTAGTCGGTTTTGACGACGATTTTCACATATGTGCCAGTTTCATAGAAACATTAACTTAACATGTTCTGAAAGCATATTCAATGCAGATTTACACTATACAAGTACTTGTTCAAGTACACGAACGCACATAGGTGTGGCATCGCGTTGAAACACATCTACTTTCCTCCCACTGCTCGTCAGACACTCAAACCTTACTCACAAGATCGTTACGACTACGAGAGACGCCTTTTGCCACGGGAGCAGACCCGGTGCTCAATATGTTCACTCGCATCAGGTGGTAAGTAACTTCGGAGGACTGCATGATCTTTAATAGTTTAAGCAAAATGTATTCTTGAACACACTGCATGCAGGAATTACCACTCATTTCCTTAAGTTTTATGTCATTGTCATCAACACGTAATGTTATAGAAATGCGATTTCTCCACTTTTAAACAGATGACGTGAATGTGATAAAAAAAAGAGTTATTTAGACGGAGATTTATGTATTCATATATATTGTTTCCAGTCTAAGTAAACTTAGCCTCAGTACTTTTCCTTACGCTCCATTACCGAGTCTAACAAAACCTTATGGGAGGTCGCGTCAGGTAACCTTTGGGACTGACTAATCAGAACACAGCTTTCCAAATCGCGAAAGTGCACATTCGCACACACCTTTTGAACTTTTTATCTCGAAAAGGATCGTACCCGAACGATTCCGAATGTTGTTTAGCGTATGATCGCTTCTGGGTGATTCACACGGCGCACATTACAACCATGACAACAGAGTTAACTGTCTCCGAAAACAGTGTTTTGGCAATATGCAAGGGATCTCATCTTGCAGAAATATTAGCCAATGGTCACCATGTCAACAGAAACCCCAAAGCGTATATATCGCAGGTCAAATATCTGTATTTTCTGCGGATTGTTGTTTGTGGAGAGAGCTGTGCCCCTAAGTAGTAGCCGTTGTCTGATTGGTTAAATCTATATAACCGTCTCGCTATTGATTGGACGGTCATAGGTCGCTCAAAGGTTGCCTGATGCGACCTTCTGCTAGGTTTTGTTAAACTCAGTGGTGGAGTTTAAGGAATAACATTGAGACTGAGTTTACATAGACTGACATTGTTTCAAAGCTGTATTATTAGTCAACTACAGCAATAAAATCAGTCGAGCCATCCCTGTTACACACGGAAGATGCCACTTCCCTGAGCAGATTTTGCTCACCTACATATCAACTGAATTTTTGTCACAACTGAATAAACATGATTCTGTCTTTTACCAGCTTAACAACACCAAACAAAATAGTTAGCATTTAATTGTGCGTTTTTAAGTTTATCACGGACGATAAAAGCATCGTAAGCAGGAAACTGCACAGTGGCTGGCAGTGTCCACAAGACAGCCGTGTCAACTGTCTGCAAATATGCTGTCTCCAAACCCAATAAATGGTTATCCAGTCTCCTACCTGTATATTCAGGGCTAATCAACTGCAGTCATAAACTATGCCTGACTGCATCCTCTTCATTCCGGCTTAATCATTGCTGGAAAACAGTGTCGTGTGTGATATTGCATAATCTGTGTGAAATTTATTTGTGTTTCATTCTGTCAGGGGACAAATACAATTCGCCGTACTGAAGAATTTTGACCATGCACCTGTGTCCGAGAATATATAACTATTTCCATAGTTATACTAAATACATATAAAACAGTCAGTGAAAGGTTACGTAATTATGACAAATAATGCAAAACTCCCTGGTATACACATATTTCTTCATTCTGCAGATGATGGCTGAAAAGGCTGTCCAAACCAACATGCTGGACTGTACCTGGGTCTGGTTGTCTTCCCCTGTCCATGCTGTCGTCCAGGAAGGAAACCCTTCCTATTTCACGCATATACATAGAATATATATTTCTGTGTTGGCTTTGAATGTATTGTTTTTATCTATGAATACTGTTTAAATCATGTACCAAAGTAAAAGATAGGAAAGCCGATGATAGTGTTGACAACGACGCACAGCACTTTCAAGTACTCTTCGAAGATAATCAGTACAAGAATAACTCCTTCATACCAAAACAGAACACTTTGAAAAACATTATAACATTAAGCAATAAAAATCTGTTTATAAGTCGTCGATCAGTAATGCTATGGACAATATTTTGAGTTTGTAATCATCTGGAACAATTTTATTCCTTTCTTCCTCATAAATATGTCATCTCATTATCACGTGAGAGATCGTTATCACGTGATCAGTTCAATCGGAATTAAGTAAGAAAACGCTATTTTGCCCACCTCCATGCGACTTGAATATTTGTCACCACAAAATAAACATTTCTATGGCCTTTCACAGATTATCAAACACAAACAGGAAACGGAATACATGTAATTAGCATTTAATTATGTGTTTTCAAGCTATCATAAAATATACCTCGAACGACAAAGGCACCGTAAACAGGAAATTGCACAATCGCCCCCCGTGTCCACCAGATAGCCGTGTAAACTGTCTGCAAACTCATTAGATGTACACACCCTGAAGTAACGTGCTGTACTGCATCACACCTGTTGCCTGTCTCCACCTGTATATTCAGTGATACCCAACTACAGTCATTAACTATGCCTGGCCGCGTTCGGCCCAGTCTTCACTCCAGTGTCACGTGTGTGATACAATAAATTGCGTAATCCAAATGAAAGTTAATTGTGTTGCATTCGGCCAAAAAGATGAACCAAGACAAGCACAATTCGCCGCACTGATCTATTTGAAATATGTACCTGTGTTTCATAAACAGCTGTACTACATACTGTGATACATCTAAAACATTCAGTGAAAGCTTCATACATTTTCGTTTTTATAACAAATAATGCAATGTTCTCAGGAATGTGCGTGTTCCCTCATTCTGCTGACTCCTGGCGGAAACGGGCATTTGGCCGTTCCCAGTCCAACGCAGCATGCAGGATTATACACGGGGCTGGTTGTCTTCCACTGGCCATGCTGTCTTCCAGGAACGAAAACCTTTTCTGTTTCAAGCATATACATAGAATATGTGTAAACAAGAAAGTCCCAGTTTTTACCTGAAGTAGATCTGGTAATGTGTGTTGTTAGTTTTGTTGTAGAAAAGGTATGTATGCAAATACGTATGTATTCGATCTAATTGAAGTTGCCTGTGTGTGTACAGGGTAAGTGAAACAACACATTCTTACCTGAATATACTGTGCACACTGAAGGGGATGGAGGAATGATGTCTTCCAGGATGAGGGATGTTACGCAAATCGCCGACATGATGCACAATTCTTCAGAAAATGATGATTTGTAGACTTAACATGATCTTACCGAATGCGTAATGTATTCGCCAGGTCATATGGAGTTTGATCGAAAGAGGGGGCGAAAGATATTAAAACCTGCAGGGGGCGTTATGTTTCCTTATTTAAATTTGTTTTTTCGTACTTTTTTTCATTTCGAAATTATGTCACAAAGTGTGATTTCTTTTTTTAAATGCCTTTATCAAATCATGTCAATTTCCGAAGGCATAAATTAGGTTCAATTTACTTATATGCATTTTCATGATCAACAAGTCATCATTCGCAAGCTGGACCGTACAGAGGAACACCATCCTCAACTTGCAATAAGCAAACACGAGATCAGTGAGCCGCTCGCCAGAAACCTTATAAAAGTTACCGTCTAATTAGTTTGTTTTCTTCCCAACTTCTGTCATTTTACACAATGCACATCTATTTACGGTGGTCTTAAAAGAAACATCATTTCTCTTTCAAGAGGTTCAGAAACGCTAATGCGGGCATAAACTGATATGTACTCTGGAAGATACGATATCCACATGTCAACACCATGAGCTGTAATGAAATATCGAAGCAGGTATTTTAGTATAACACTAATTTTGATCAATACGAGATGTCAGCTTTGGCTGGCACCGCGAGTCCCTTTTTTCAGTGTGCTGTGTGGAGTTACACAATGGACGTACGTCACTTCCGAAAAATATGCAAATGAGTTAATAGTTTTCGCAGGATTACTTTTGACGAAATTGGCAAAGTTTTGATTCATGCAAGATGCGGTAGGGGTCGTATTAGTTTCAAAATATTCTGTAACTTTCTGCAAGAAGATTACGTTGACATTTCCACCAGTAATACATTCAAATGAAATAAATCACCTTTTCATGAGCGATGAGTTGATTTTTGTGTAATTGGCATGTGTAAACAGCCGACCTTGGGCGTGGTATTCTGCTTTACCGATGTTTTCACGTGCCGAAAAAATCGAAAATACAGAGGCCAAGTATGCATCAACCTAGGATGATTGTAAATATTTTGTCGGACAAACAACTTGTATTCTGCAGGTTGTAATCTGTTCAGTGCAAATGACGAAAGCGTGGCATCCGAGATCGAAAAACCTGTTCATTTACGACTGTCAAGTACCCCACCACCCTTGGGGATTTTACGGGACGCTTTAATTACCCTGCATCGTGTTCGCACCCAATCGAGGTGGTTCCACGGTGATTGAATTAATTAGGGGGAAGCGCTTCAGTTAGTACCGCGGAGCGCACCGTCTCGCGGACAAGAGACGATAGGCCGTCTCGCGTACACGTTACGTCTCGGACTGATAAAAGGCAACTAATGAGATCAGGTGGGCAGGCTTGATAAGTGTCATCAGTTCCCAATTGCACAGATCGATGCTCATGCTGTTAATCACTGGATTGTCTTGTTCAAACTCGTTTGATTACAGGCTGCCGCATATAGGTGGAATATTGCTGGGCGTGGCTTAAAAATGAACTCCCTCACTCACTCTTTGATACAATATATTACTTCTTAATAATAATATAGATGTTGTGTATCCATAGAATTATGCCCGTTATTTATCAGGACAAGAATAGTTAATGGCTCAAGGACTGTTTTACGCCATTTTAAGCAATATTCCAGGAATGTAATGGTGGGGGACATCAGAAATGAAATTCACACATTGTGCCCTTGTGGGGAATTGTTTGTGGGGTTCATCATCTGTATTCAATGATTTCTTCTCCAAACCAAACAACCCACTGGAGTTAAATCAGCACCATGATGAGGCTCGACATGTTCATGGCGCTGAATCAGCAGATTTAGTTTATCAAAAGTGGGAGAATGTTCTTGAGCACCAACGACTACGTTCGAAAGCTTTCATGACATATGTAGCATTAGATACAGTAACATAAGTTAACCCTTGGATACATCCATATGGAGTCTCTGTGGCAGCACTCTATTCCCTGTGAGTTGATCAGACTATTAGCACCCTGATCAAGACTCAACAATCTGTTGTGATATGACGGGCCTGGCGGTGGGTCAGTTGACAATACACCCTGATCCAGATTGTCTTCAATCTGTTGTGATGACAGGCCCGACAGTGGGTCGGTTGACGATACACTGACCCTCTTAGTCCTGAGCCTATATTTTTTGAGCTCTCTTAGTGCCATGCATTAACATTGATTTACGACTGTCTTAGCGCTAAGAGAGCTTCTAAAATCTAGGCTCTGGAGTAGTTGTTTAAAGTAGTACTATCAGTAGTAACACAATTATTGTGAGCAAATGTTCAAGCAAATCGATTACACAATTAAGGCAATAAAATTACAATTCATTACATACCACTGCTACAAACTTGACAGCACAAAATTGTTTCAGAAAGGTTTCTTGGTGAACTGGGTTGTAAATATGAGACTAAACATCAGTGGGGATGTAGGAAACTCCACAAACTCCACAGATGTATTCACCAGTGTTGTTAATGAGTTGGATGTGTTCACCAGTCTTGTTAATGAGTGTTCATGCGTACAGTAGAAAACTGCAGACCCATTTATCACCATCACATCAAACACAGAAGAACCAACACTGTTATCAGGATCAATCTCCAGTCTGCCTTAAAACAACTGGTATCACACTGTTTCTATTCCAATGCACAACATACACTGATGAGCTGTCTGTGTGCAGTCACATCTCCTTTAACATTAACCCATTATTCATTGATTGTCAGACAGGAGCTACATGTTCTGTGTGTGTCCACTTGCTGGGTATCAATTTTCTACAGACGGACCACCCGTGTGAGAGAGGCGCTAGATTTCCTCACGAGAGATTTGGGCTTGTTTCCGGGTGGACTTGGCTTGTCCCTACTGGTGTTTGGTGAAACACGTGATGTGCCTGCCCCTGAATCACGTCGGTCATCCAGGATCATTTGGGGGCGTGTCAAAACCACGACGTTTCTGCTTTCTGTGTTGTCAGTTTCATCTGGTATTGGTGTTTCTATAGTAACTCTGGCTTTCTTCGTGGACTTTGATTTACCTGGTGCGTTCAGCGAGGTGGCGGCTGTGCCCATGGAAGGGCGCTGCCGGGACGGCCGTTGCTGAAACATGGAGGATGAAGAACGTCAGACATGCCCGAAAGGACGGGAGAAGACAGAAGTACTTGGGGTCCTAAAGCAAGGTTGTTACAACTCCGCAAATTAACTGTTGCGTACCAGTGAATCCAAACAATAGACTAGAGTAAATCACACGGGTTGAAATAACACGCTTGCTTCCGCTGTCTCTATGTAGATAAAGGTGTTGTGAGAGACCCACGGGCGAGGGAGACCCAGCATGGAGATAACCGTGCCCTGATCTCCCGGGGCGGTGCCCACTCTCAAGGCATGTAGACATGTCCAGCCACCAGCCGACACATTACCGGTATCTTGTGCCTGTGGATATAGTATGTAACGTTATGTATAGTAGCTGAAGGACATGGGCCGACGTTTGGTTGGGTCTTAGTACACGTTCAGTACAGGTTCACAAAAGCAACGACACCACGACAGGATCGTCTCATTACATTAGTGGCCATACGCAATACGAATTTCACACTCAACCATTAAAGACCGGTTCTATCAAGTCCGTCTGAAAGCAAGGCGACCTTTCAAGGTTGTAACCATACAGCTCACCATAGGCGCCAAAGACTGACATGGACTAGGCAGCCACCATGGTGTGGGTGAGGTTCCACATGACAGCCGATCTCATCTGGTCATCGTTAGTGGATCCTTGACTGGTCAGCATTACTTTGACAAACTTTTGAGTCATGTTGTGGCTCCACTGGCTAGAATAATCGGCAGGAATTATGAATTCCAAGATGATAATTCCAGACCTCCTCGGGCCCTAATTTTCACAGCCTATCTCCGACGAGCTTATCTCCAGACACAGAACTGGCCCTCTTAGTCCCCAGACCTGTCCCCAATTGAACATCTATAGGACATTCTCGTACGAAGAGTGTACGCCAGGGACCCCACACCCGTCAGCCATGCCCAGCTTCGTGCAGCTCTTCAGGAGGAGTTAATCAACAGTACGCCATCAAGGTGTCGTGAATGTGTTGCCCAGCATGGTGGACACACCAGATATTCAACTTCACGCCCAAATTTGATTTAGTTGACAATCAGAGCAATTTCACGTTCACTGTCATTTCATCAGTTTCCTTAATTGTTGTCGGTAGTATATTACCATTGGAACTCCAGTGAAAACATACACATACACATACACATACACATACACATACACATACACATACACATACACATACACTCACACTTCTCAAGAAAGTCAGCAAGCATGACCACCCGATCCCGTTAGGAACCGTTGATAATTGTTAAACATTTTCGAAATGCTGCATACAGGCTTTTTGATACTTTAGGAACCCTATCTGGTGATTAACTATCATTATTACTAGCTGAAGCTGAACTTTAGATTGAAAGATTATTTTGAGAAACACGGTTTGGTGACCAAGATTACCTTTACTTAAGTTTGTAAAACACAGACTAGATATGTAGAACCTTTCACAACGCAACGTTACACGTAGGTACTTACTCAGTCCCACAACAAAGACCGCTTCAATGATTAGGGTGATGTGATGTCATACGTATTGTTGTGTCATTGATAACATTGTGACGTCATTGTTCGCATGTTGTCAGGACGACGTCATAAATGGCCGACATATTGCGTATCTATTACGTTGATCCTGGGTCATGAATTAAGAATTTCGATGCTACCATGTGTTTGAGGTTCAAGTTCAGCGAGACGGTACGGGAGCGTCTCAGCATCTTCACCGGGGTCTTACAGCTTCTGTTGGCTTTGTTTGGTCTGACGTTAATTTGTTTCTCTATCTACATGAAGGTTCGGATTGAAAGCAAGATGTTGTTATTGGAGAATTACGGTTCGGGCACGCTCCCGTATTTTCTCATTTCTGTTGGCTGTTTAATGTTCGTTATTCATTCGTTCGGCACCAAGATTTCTTTCGACTGCGCCTCAGTGGAAACCCGTCAACGCTTTCGTAATGTATTTGTCTGTTTCTTTGTTACTCTCTGCGTTCTCAGCCTGATTGTGATGGCTGCAGGGTGCATGTGCTTCGCTCACAGGGGTATCATCCAAGACTCACTCCACCAAGGTTTGTACACTGCGTTGAAGATGTACAAGAACGACCAAGGAATCAAGACAGCGGTGGACAGACTGCAGCTGAACTTCCGGTGTTGCGGCAGCAAAACTTACAGTGACTGGTTCCACGTCAGCTGG
This sequence comes from Haliotis asinina, assembly GCF_037392515.1. NCBI lineage: Eukaryota > Metazoa > Mollusca > Gastropoda > Lepetellida > Haliotidae > Haliotis > Haliotis asinina. The sequence goes on along the minus strand of NC_090287.1, from coordinate 66,026,640 downwards.
GTCAGCAACAAATACCTCAACACCGAACACGAAGATGTCATAAAGTGAGAATGTAGCATAAACATGGTTATTACAAATTACAAATGTGTATGTGAATTATTTCACAGGTTTGTTGGCAGATCTCCGCGGCATGGATGCTCAGTTACTCTCAGTGCTTGGTTGACGGGAACTTTTCATGGTTTAACTGCCCACGACGAACTGTACAGTACTAGTGTAAATAGCCCACTTCGGTATTGATGACACACCATCATCATTACGCAGCGCGTAAGACTAACTAAGGCACGTCGTTGAATCAATCGTTGAAGTATATGTTTTCATCACTTGTTTCTAGATGTATGATGATGTGGGCGACTTGGTTGTAGGAACCTGCGAGACGGCGAGCTTATCACCGACAGCGTGCCTTTCAGCTGCTGCAGTGTCTTGTCACCTCGACCCTGCATACACAACCACGTCAACAACAGCAAGTTTCACAAGCACTATAGCGACGTCACTCTCTACAAACACGGATGCACGAGCGTCCTCGGGGACTATTTCTCCGACACAGTGCTGACACCAGCGGCCAACACTGTTTTCGTCACATTTGGTATTGAGGTTAGTGTAGGACCAACCATCCAGTGTTCTGTCTGAGGGTCTGTGGTGTTTGTTAATGAGCTTTGTGCACCGGAATACACGCCACCACGTGTCTTGTTAGAGATAATTGTGGTCACTATTTGAAAATAATCAACCCACATTAAACACCACAACTCTGACCACAGAGAAACAGTGAACATTCAAGATACATCAATATGTGACTGAAGGAGAACTAAGCAAACTAATTTGCTGCTTACAACTATATTTGTATTGTGGAGTAAAACCTGCTATTTTCTGGAACAAATGATCTTTTGACGTTTTCCCGGAGCAAGACGTCCTTATGTTCTAGTGGTGTGTTGACGAAACACATGTATCTTGATGAAACACCTGTGTATATTTTGACAGCTGTTGGTCATCATCCTGTTCCGCCACCTGCAGACCTCCATCATAAGCGCCTGGGAGGAGGGAGATGATGCAGGTCCGGGGGACGCCTTCTGTATCGACGGCTGTTCCATCCTGTGTTGTGATGGTGGGGATCCCAACAGATACCTCAGAAAACGGGACAGAGATGCAGGTGAGCACAGGCAACATGTCACCATTTGGTCAGTCAGAGATACTCATTTAACCGGGGAGACTCTAACAGGGTTGTATTGTAGATTATCCCTGATTTGACTGACCAACTCTCAGGCGGGAGAAGGTTAATGTGATCTGGATGATCTGATCTTGAAAACAATCACCGTCAGCAATATACCAGCTACGTGTCGGCGGTCTGAAAATAATAGATTCTAAACCAGAAAATCTGGTGATAAACAGCATGAGCATGGATCTATGTAAATGGGATACGATGACATGCGTCAACCATGTCAGTACTTTCAGGTGCATCATCTTCACTGGATGTCCTAGTCCTGTGATATATGTAGTGTATGGGCTTCAACGTTTCAGGATCCTCCGGTTTACTGTAATAGTAAGAATATATGAGCTCTTGTGTAACTCGGCACCATGGCCTTTGATACGACATGCATAGGGTTTGTGACGTAAATGTTCATGCTGATTCCCTAATGCTGATCACACGTTTCTGCCCCTAGAGCTGGCTGAGGACTATGACACTGAAGATGGTGGAGGAGGGGCGGGGAAACTAGGAGGATCTGCAGGAGGAGAGGACAGTCAGGGTGGTGGAAAGGATTCGCCTGAGAGAAAAAAGGAAGACAAAAACTCCAAAGGAAAAGAGAAACAGAAAAAATCAGATAAAAAGAATAATGGAAAATGTAAAAATAAGAAAAAAGACAGCCCCAAATCTGCCAAAAGAGGTTCGAAGAAGCCGAGCCCAAAATCCAAAGGGGGTTTTAGAGGTAAAGCACGAGGAAAGCGATAAGTGTGGATACGCCAGCAGCAGTCCTCAAAGTGGAGACGCAGCATGTTACCATTGTCTTAATCATGCATGTTGGAAATAGCCCGACTTTGTCACCAGTATTACAACAATGCATGCTTGGAATGCAGAATACTTAACATTGTCACAAAAATGCATGCTTGAAATACAGATCTCACTATTGTCACAACATGCTTGGAATACAGATGTCACTAGTATCACATTTAATGCACGCTTGTAATAAGAAGTCCCCATTGTCACAACAATGCACACATGGAATGCAGTTATCACTATTGTCACAACAATGCATGCTTGAAGTACAATGTCACCATTGTCACAAACTTGGAATACAGATGCCTATCACTGCCACAAAAACTGCATGCTTGGAATGCAGACAACACCTTTCTCACTATAATGCATGCTTGGAATACAGATGTCACCAATGTCACAACGCATGCTTGGAATACAAATGTGTGAGTGAGTGAGTGAGTTAAAATTTAATGTCACATCGGCAATATTTCAGCCATATCGTGACGGGAACGGAACATTAAAATGGAATATATGAGTATTATAACAATCAGTCGACGAAGGACAGTAAAAAACTAGAACATCACAGAAATGAATGTAAAACTAGTAGCTATGCCTAAAACAATTTATCTATAGAGGACAATACAATATAAAACCGGGCTATAGATTGCCAACAACTGAAGGTAGATCACCATTCTAGGGACCATGGGGACTTACAGTACTTTTGCTACCTGCATGGACCCTAGCTGGATTTACATCATCCCCTCAGCCGTCAGCAATTTCGGAAATCTAGCCATACAATAAAAATACACTTATACTACCATTAAAAACGTGGAAATTTAGAATTTACTTTGCATGTTTGTGGACTTACGTACCCTCTCAGGAGGACAATAATTTTACAATACTTCAACCCCCTTTGAGGGTACAGCCACCAACAATTTACAATATACAAATGTCATCATTGCCACAACTCTGCATGCTTGTATGCAGATGTCACCATGACACAACAATGCACGCATGGAATGCAGATATCACCATTCTCACAACAATGCATGCTTGAAATACATGTCACCATTGTCATAACAGTGCATGCTTGGAATGCAGATATCACCATTGTCATGACTGCATCTCTGGTCTGGTAACAATCTGGCAAATGTGACACAGCAGGTTTTTCACCTGTGATCGTTTGCTATCCACTTTCCTGGTGGAAAGCGATTTTGTAGTAAAGAAAGCGAGTTAGCACGGCTGACATGGTCAGGGGCAGATACAGCTTTTTGAGATGAGGGGAGGTCTGCACCCTATTGTTAAAGGGGTGCATTTCCTTTAATAAACATGCTGGACAAAACGTGGGAGTGGAAGGGGATGGGCACACCCCACCCCCCAGGATCCGCTTTTGATGGTACATCTCCCACTTGATCTATTTCAAACATAGAGAATACTACGCCTGGTCTCAAGTGTGGTATGAGACCGTATTCTATTTATTACCTACGTCTTACTTGCGAAAATTTGACATAATAGCGTGTGTTTTTTTTGTTATTCTTCTGCTTTCAAACCTCATAAAGATGTTGTGAAGACTATTGTTGAGGCCTAACCTTTGCACTTCTTTTGACATTCCTGAATATGTGCTATTGAATGTAGTTCCTATCTGTTTTACTAAATAAGAAAGACAAAACACATGGAAACCCCTTAAAAGTTTAATAACAAAAGTACAGGCTTCAAAAGAAGCAAATATTTCTCCTCGCAGAATAACAAAGTATGAACAACATCTCGGATGTCAACCGTCAACCGTCACAAGACGTGTTACCCCAGTTTAGCATTTGAGTTGGCTCGGTCACTAGGCGTGAAGTGAAATTCTCACGCTTGTATGTCACACGAACTAGATTAGTGTATGCATCTACCCACGTCAACCATTGATGTAATAAAGTCATCTATGTAATAAAGTCATTGTCTCACCATGTTCCCCATCTCTCAATGGCCCACTTGCACTAACATCTTAGCGCTACAATTATTGTAACTCATAAAAATTGTGACTTTAAGCTTCACTAGGATTGCCATCCACTTGCAACAGACGATTATAGGCTAAGATCATTGTAAGTTACAATAAACACTAAAAACTGGCCCCAACAAATCTTCAAGTAGCTAAAATCGTTGTAGTCTGTAACAAATATGGCATTCAAATCAGGGTCTGTTTCCCTTACATAATCAGCTTTACATCTGAAAATGATACAGGGATCAATAAAATGACAATCATTCTGTGGGATACAATGACCTGTCAAACCAAGTCAACGAGCCTGACCACCCAATCCTGTTAGTTCACGATAATAGGATGATACCCTGATTGTATTAATCCTTGATATAGGATGAGACCGTCATTGCATTAATCCATGATACTGGATGAGACTCATAGTCATACTGCATTAATTCATGATAAATGATGAAACCTACATTGCATTAATCCATGATATAGGGCGAGATTCACATTGCATTAATCCATGACATAAGACGAGATTCACATTGTATTAATCCTTGATATAGGATGAGGCCCACATTACATTAATCCATGATTCGGATGTGACATACATTACAACAATCCATGACAGAGGATGAGATTCACATTACATCAATCCATGACAGAGGATGAGATTCACATTACATCAATCCATAATAGAGGATGAGGTCCACATTACATTAATCCATGATTCGGATGTGACATACATTACATTAATCCATGACAAAGGATGAGATTCACATTACATCAATCCATAATAGAGGATGAGGCCCACATTACATTAATCCATGATTCGGATGTGACATACATTACATTAATCCATGACAAAGGATGAGATTCACATTACATCAATCCATGACAGAGGATGAGATTCACATTACATCAATCCATAATAGAGGATGAGGTCCACATTACATTAATCCATGATTTGGATGTGACATACATTACATTAATCCATGACAAAGGATGAGATTCACATTACATCAATCCATGACAGAGGATGAGATTCACATTACATCAATCCATGACAGAGGATGAGATTCACATTACATCAATCCATAATAGAGGATGAGGTCCACATTACATTAATCCATGATTTGGATGTGACATACATTACATTAATCCATGACAAAGGATGAGATTCACATTACATCAATCCATAATAGAGGATGAGGCCCACATTACATTAATCCATGATTCGGATGTGACATACATTACATTAATCCATGACAAAGGATGAGATTCACATTACATCAATCCATAATAGAGGATGAGGCCCACATTACATTAATCCATGATTCGGATGTGACATACATTACATCAATCCATGACAGAGGATGAGATTCACATTACATCAATCCATGACAGAGGATGAGATTCACATTACATCAATCCATGACAGAGGATGAGATTCACATTACATCAATCCATAATGGAGGATGAGGTCCACATTACATTAATCCATGATAGAGCATAAAACCCACATTACCTTAGTCCAATCCACATTATTAAAATCTACAGAACCCTAAAATCTAGTGAGTTATCGCAATAGCAATATTCCAGCTATATGGCTGCGACCTAAAACATGGAGACATGACCATAGTAAGTATTTCATACAGGATCCACTCTGTACATTACTCAGCAGTTCACCACTACAGCTATTTCTTCTATAATGCTAATTCCACCTCCCCATTCCGTACTATCGGAATCCCGTGAGATGTGCGCATGCGCTGAAACATCAGTTCGTGTGAGTTGCTTCATCAGTCGACAGCCTCCATATAAGTTCCAAGAACTTTTATTTACATAGTTAATAGACAGGATAAATCATCGATCAGAAATCGCCAGACACTTTCTGGTTGTGTCAGGAACAGTTGGGAATTTTGGACTGACCGTCTTGTGAGTGTGTGGCTAGAACACTCAGGTTTTGTCTCAGAGACCGATACGGCCACGGGTCGTGGTCTGCCAAAATGGCGCAGCCAGAGGGGCAAGGGGCCAAGGGCCAGCGTGCACCCGATTCTGACAATTTCTTTGAATTTGTGGAAAACCTCACGGAGGTTACCACCATTCCTTTGGAGAGTACGTCCACGGGAGGAAAGTCAAACTCTATGCAAGGTTTCCGGAGTGAAACTGAGGGGGTCAAGAGGAAAGCCGCATCTCATAGAGAACTTGACCCCGCGGGGGAGAAACAGTCCCCCCTTGATGCCATTTTGCGCTCGCTACTTGCAAGCCAGCAGGCCCAGTCACACACCATGGCTCAGATCAGCACAGCGTTGGCTAAAATTAGCAACAGCGCGGAGAAGGCCGAACAAGACCGAGAATCGGCGAGTGGCGGTCAAAACAAAAACAAACATGGCGGCGCCCAGGAAATGGAGGAGGGTGAAACGTCCGACGAGGATGAAATGGACATGTTGATACACAGGTGCCTTGATCAAGGGGAGGAGACGCAGACCGATGATGAGACCGACGATTTTAATAGTCTCATGAAAGACATGACGGAGTTTTTCGGGGAAGAAGATAAAACAGGGCCTGTGATTAACAGCGACTTAGCTAGGTCTATCAATGATGGGCTCACTAAAACCCCGAACTTGGAAAAACTCAAAGCCATTATGGAAGCTTACAAACGCCCTAAAAACCTGGAATACTTGATGTCACCCCGCGTTAATGCCGTGATTTGGCATGAGGCGAGAGCTATGACCAGGTCCAAAGACATTAACCTGCAACGGATTCAAAATCTGCTGGACAAGGCCACTACTCCGGTTATTCAAATGATGGACTCCCTTATGTCGGCAGTTGTTCACAAGAAGGACATTAACCCTAAAGAACTCCTGGGGAAAACCAAGGATGCTGTTAGAATGTTGGTGGGCCTACATAGTGATATCAACAACACAAGGCGAGAGAATTTTAAGCCAGACCTTCGTGGGCCTTATAAACGGTTGTGCTCAGTGGATACAGTGGCAACTACAAACTTGTTTGGAGATGACCTCCCAAAGAACACAAAGGACATAACAGAGTGCAAAGAACTGAGTAACAAATTACATAGCTCTGAGAAGCAAAATAGGAGTTTTACTGCTCCATCACCCTCTCCACGTGGACATGGCGGAGCCCACCATGGAAACAGATTCAGGCCTTATGACTCACCTTATAGAGGACATAAGAAAGGTGGTTTTACTAAAGGTAAAGGTCAGTCCTCTCACTCAGGCACATATGGACCTACAGGCCGGCACAACCAAGGACCTTTTTTAGGCAAGCGACCGACAGGGTCACCATGGAAAAAAGGGGACCAGCGGAAACAGTAGAACAGTCCTGTAACCAGGGTGATGTGGAAACCGCTCAGGTGAGCTGGCTACTTGACGGTATTGGCAATACACCCCAAAATTTTATGGCAGGGAAAGTTGGCTTGTGTCATGACAATTGGAGGGTGATCACGTCAGACACGTGGACACTAAAATGCATTCAGGGAGCGCGAATAGAGTTTAAGCATCAAATATACCAGCCCGTCATACCTACACCCTTTAGGATACATCGCATTAGTGTGATTGAAAAATGTACCCATGTTCCAGGGGAATATATATCTAACATTTTCTGCAGGGAGAAAAAAGACAGTTCACTAAGAATAATTCTGAACTTAAAAAGCTTAAACAAAGAGGTTGACTCATCACATTTCAAAATGGACACTTTCAAAACAGCGATCTATCTGGTACAAAGAGACTGTTACTTTGCATCAGTAGATTTGAAAGATGCATATTACTCTGTTCCGATACATGCTCAAGATAGAAAATTTCTAAGGTTTTACTGGAACAATGAGCTATATGAATTCACTTGTTTACCAAATGGATTAGCATCTGCTCCAAGACTTTTCACTAAAGTTATGAAACCTGTCTTTTCAAGCCTAAGGAAACAGGGATTTGATAACACTGCCTACATTGATGACTCCCTGTTGGTAGGGGAGACGGAAGAGTTTTGCATGGAGAATGTGAAATGTACAGTGAACACTTTAGACACATTAGGATTTACAGTTCACCCTGAAAAATCGGTGCTAAGGCCTACAAAATCCATTACATACCTGGGGTTTGTAATTGACAGTGAAACCATGACTGTAAATTTAACACAAGAAAGAGTAAAGAAAATTCAAAAAGTGTGTCGTGACCTACTGAAGTCCAACATGACTAAAACTACCTCAATCAGGACTCTTGCTGCAGCAATCGGACAACTAAATGCTAGTGGACATGGGATGATGTTTGCACCCTTGTACTATAAACATTTGGAAATAGTTAAGAACAAGGCTCTCAAGAGGGAAAAAGGGAACTATGATGGGAAAGTTTTGCTTGATCATACTTGTATCCATGATTTAAAATGGTGGATTGACAATGTGGGGAAAAGGCCACAGTTTCTTGACCAACGTCAGCCAGATGTACTGGTAACCTCAGATGCCTCTAAGACAGGTTGGGGCGGAGTTATGAATGGAGTTAGTGCACAGGGACTCTGGTCTAGTGAGGAAAGTGAAATGCATATAAACTCCTTAGAGCTGTATGCAGCCTGGTTAGTGCTAAAATCACTCTGCGCAGATGGCAGTCACCTTCACATAAGAATAATGATAGACAATACCACTGCAGTTGCCTACATTAATCACATGGGTGGTACAAAAATAGGATGCAATAGCATAACAAGGAAAATTTGGCAGTGGTGCATCGAACGAGACATTTGGATCTCAGCAGCTTACTTGCCAGGGACACAAAACACAGAAGCAGACTGGCACTCTAGGAATATGTGTGATGATAAGGAATGGCAATTAGATTGCAGCGTTTTCCAAACCTTAACATCCATCTATGGTACCCCATCTAGAGACTTGTTCGCCTCACGGCTGAACACACAATTGGATAGATATGTGTCCCGGCACCCTGATCCTTGTGCAGAAGCAGTGGATGCCTTTTCTGTTTTTTGGGGAAATTCTTATGACTATATTTTCTGTCCTTTTAGTGTGATCGGACCAGTCTTGCAGAAGATACACAGAGAAGCGGCCGACGTGTTAATGGTGGTTCCCATATGGACAACCCAGCCATGGTTCACCAAGCTGCTGCAATTGTTAGTAGATTGTCCAAGGCTGCTGCCAAGATCACCAAACCTACTGACACTGAAAAACCGACCACAAGCTTTACACCCGCTTCACCAGAAATTGCGACTGGCAGCTGTAAAATTATCAGGGGATCTATTCAAACGGAGGGATTTTCAACAGCAGTTGAGGACATCATACTGCACTCATGGAGAGAAACCACGCACAAACAATATGGGACATATCTCTCAAAGTGGAGGTTGTTTTGCAACAAAATGGAGTATCAATCCCTTTTCACCCACTTTGAGGCAAGGTTTAGACTTCCTAGCTCAGCTGTTTAAGTTAGGTCTCAGTTACTCGGCAATTAACACCGCCAGATCAGCCCTGTCTGCTATTGTGAAGACGCCAGAACTGACCCATCCACACTTTGGACAGCACCCTACAGTCACAAGATTTATGAAAGGTGTCTTTAATTTGAGGCCCTCCTTGCCTCGTTATAATGTGACATGGGACGCAAGCACAGTGATAAAATATCTAAAAGGTGTTAATGAAGATGAATCCTTGCTGTTGCTATCAATGAAGTTAGCAACTTTGATACTACTGCTGTCAGGACAGAGAATTCAGTCTCTCCATTTGATTGACAACAGGAATGTAGATATTTCTAACGGACAAGTCAAGATCAGATTTGGTGACCTGTTAAAACAGACACGACCAGGATACCAACAAAAAGAACTAACTTTTCAGAGATACCCAGACAAAGCACTGTGTGTAGTGTCTTTGCTAACCCAATACTGTGAACACACCAAGGATCTGAGAGGAGAAGAGACAGCTTTATTCATAGCCACACAGAAACCACACAGAAGGGTCTCCAAGGACACCATTACTAGATGGGTGAAGACTATGCTAAAGAATGCTGGCATCAATATGAAAATATTTAAGCCTCATAGCATAAGGGCAGCCTCCACTAACAAGGCCTGTAACCTTAAAGTACCTTTAAAAACAATACTGAATACAGCAGGCTGGAGCAAGGACTGTGTGTTTGGACGTTTCTACAACAAACCAGTAGAAAATGACAGTGTTTTCAGTGATGCTATTCTATCACCTGAAAATTTGAGTAGTTCTTAGCAATACATTTGCTCTGGAAGAGCTTGATCCTGTTTCGCCGACCTAGTTAATGTGTAGAGGTTTTAGGCATAGTGACATAAAATTTTCGCAAATAATGTTTCATTGTACTTTTGGAATACATATTGAAAGAGAACGAGTATTGTGTGTGTTCTTTAACATGTGGTTGAGGGGAAAACACTTTTCTGGAAATATGCCTCCTACTCTAAAATCTCACGGGATTCCGATAGTACGGAATGGGGAGGTGGAATTTAAATATTAAACGAGACTTACCTGTAAGGTGAAGTTTGATATTAATTCCACCGACCCATGAAGTACTGAGGGATTACGTGCCCTCCACTCCCACCCTTGCTAGCCAGGAACCATATTTCTACGCTAAAGACTGATGTTTCAGCGCATGCGCACATCTCACGTAATCCCTCAGTACTTCATGGGTCGGTGGAATTAATATCAAACTTCACCTTACAGGTAAGTCTCGTTTAATATTTAAATCCTCAGTCACACCTCATGATTCAGTCTTGGTCATGGTTGTAACATGTGGAAGGAAAAACATGTTGAAGGAGCATTCTTCTGTTAGTAGTGTTAGCAGTTACCAGAGACAGGAGTGTTGGCAGTGTCAGAAATGTCAACAGAATTAGCAGTGTCATGATGGTATTATTTACTACTGTTTGATAACCTGTACAGAATAAAACACCCTTTTCCAGAGGGGGCCATTTGCCCCCATAATTCAGGATTCTTTGTTTCCAAGTTAACAGCATCTTCTAGCGGGAGCATCTTGATGCTGGTTGACTCATCTGCCTCGGCCTGGTTGCCCTGCAGGTACCGAGACACCACCTCCTCAGACTTCAGACTGCACCTACAGACACACCTCTTAATGAACCTGCTGTTACTCTTCATCCTTTACATTCTACTTCAGTTCGGTTTACAACAGTTACTCAGTTGTGACTGAACCAGTATGTATTACCACATATACCAATATATTTTCATACCTCACAAGAAACTCCATGCTGGGTCTGCCGGCACTAGTGGTGTTCCGGGCAATACCAAGGAGTTCAGGATCAGACAATGAAGACTGGGGAAGATTGACCTCATCCCGAATCTCACGCAGTATAGAGTCAAAGATTTCATCAGTCACAGCTTGAGAATCCATGGATGACACATCAATTTCCTCAAAGGACTTCTTCCCAACCAACTCCTGGTGGACAACAGTAAAATGTGTTCAGTGTGTTTCAAAACTCCCTGGACTCAAATTTTTGCACTTAATAAGGACAGGTTCTACCATGTGTGCTGGATGTAGGAGACATCTACCAAGTGTGTTGATGGTTCTACCATGTGTCTGCTACAGTTCTACTATATGTGTGTATCTCAAAGATGTAGACAGGTTCAGTTATATGTCTGCTGGATGTAGACAGGTTCTACTATGTGTATGGTGGATGTGGACAGGTTCTACTATGTGTTTGCTGGATGTAGACAGGTTCTGCTATGTGTCTGCTGGATGTAGACAGGTTCTACTATGTATCTACTTGATGTAGACAGGTTCTGCCATGTGTATGCTGGATGTAGACAGGTTCTGCTATATGTATGCTGGATGTAGACATGTTCTACTATGTGTCTACTGGATGTAGAAATGTTCTGTGTGTCTGCGGGATGTAGACATGTTCTACTATGTGTCTGCTGGATGTAGACAGGTTCTACTCTCTGCGTGCTGGATGAAGACATGTTCTCCTATGTGTCTGCTAGATGTAAACAGGTTCTACTCTGTGTCTGCTGGATGTAGACATGTTCTGCTATGTGCTTGGTGGATGTAGACAGGTTCTACTCTCTGTGTGCTGGATGAAGACATGTTCTTCTATGTGTATGCTGGATGTAGACAGGTTCTGCAATGTGTATGCTGGATACAGACAGGTTCTGCTATGTGTCTGCTGGATGTAGACAGGTTCTACCTCACAACAGCCTCACTGAACATCACTAACTCAAACATTTCACTCTGAAATGATACCTATCCTTATGAAATCTCACAAACAGAAGTGAACTTTCTAGTGAGTCAAGCAGCACTGAGGCTTCTAGATCTGCTTCTAGAGATGAAAAAGTGAAATATTCAAGAAGAGATCCAGAAACATTAATGATTAGTCGCAAAATAGTTTCACCCGATGCTAGATGTTAGTATCCACTGAGAATTGTAATCATTCAAATGGCTCTTTCGTACCTTATATTTCTGTCCAAGTCATGCCAGATTGGGAGCATTTGTACTTATTGTGGATAACTTATACACTATTAATTCAATAAACCACGCATAATCATGCATCATGTATTTCACATCTTTCATTCACATATCAGATAAACCTCTTAACATTAGACTTTACTCACTTAAGTCAGATGTGAATTAATCACAAAATGGAGTTGGGATTAAGGTTAACACACTTATTAACATGGAAGTTTTCTAAACTAGACTTAGTGGGTACAGCCAGTTTTGCATAACTGGGATAAAGATTATGTCAATGAGTTTAGACATGTTTTTGTTATAAAAAGGAAATATGCTTTCGGTTCATACTAAACTCATTAAATGTTCCAATCACTTAATGAGATATTATATAATTTAAGCAAGACCTCACTTCTCTGTAAACCCACTACTGGGTTCCATGTAAAGTCCTCAAAATTTGGACTCAGTTATGTACATTGTATTTGGCCATGTCTTCCCAATCTGTTGTTTCCTGTTTTAAATCTCTCCTGTAAATAGTCCTCACACAAACATCTCCAGCAATGCATAGACAATCTTAATGGGTAGGTTTTAGTTTCTAAAATTATAAAATAAATACATACAATCATATCAATACAAAAATAAAAGAAATCTTACAAACATTGAAAATACTCCAAGATCAGGATGACACTAGTCCTCACAAGGGAACACAGCTGTCAACTGGATTGAATGTAAATCCAGATATCCAACATCACCCATAGAACTGTTAACTACTAGTTCCCTTGTTAAGTGCCGAACAATGTTCCTTAGGTAACTATGGTTTTAAACATACTTATATAGCTACCTGCTTCCTAGTTTTCCATTCACCACATCAAGAAGTAAATATATACTCCAATACATTGTGTTCCTTGTATTAAAAAAATGGAATTTCTTGTGCATGTTACCATGGTTGTATACAATCCGAACTATTTTATCTTCAGAAAGTGCCTACAGCTAGTGATTAAAATGAAAATAAGAACTGGTGTATCATTGTTCGATCGGTGGATTGAGTGGATGAATGAATTTAATTTTGTCACCTTTAGCAATATTCCTGCAACATAATGATGTGGGGACACCAGACACTGGCTACACACATTTTACCTGTGTGCCCATTATATCATTCTATAATAAAGAACAAATGTTTATTTATCAAAAATCCTTATTACTAACCATCACCCTAACCCTAACTACATCCAAACCCTAGCCCTATGACCCTAAAACCTCAAAATAATCCTAACAAGAAGACTAATTCATCAACATCCTCCCTCAACGGCAAAATATTTTTATGAATATGTCTACAAGTTATGATTATGCCAAATGTTATGGTGAGCATATAGAAAATTGGAAGGAGAGTAATGACAGGTTTTAAAAGTTCTGCTCCTGATAACAGCACAACCAGAAATTTCAGATGAAGTCAAACATGCTGCCATGGAAATGCCAAAATATTTTATTCAGAAATCCAAAACTACCAAAAGGCACCTGTACATCACCAGACCAGGCTATTTACCAAGTTTGCTGAAGAAACAGGAAATCGTTTAGACCTCTGCTAGCACTACCACTAATTTCAGTCAAAGTCAAACTTGTTGCCACGGATACGCCAAAACTTTTTAATTCAGAAATCCAAAACTACCAAAAGGCACCTGCACACCACCAGATCTATCTCTGTGCCAATCTATCTTTGTGAAGAAATATTGAATGGTTTTAGACTTCTGCTCCAGAAAACTGCACCACCACCAATTTCAGTTGAAGTCAAACTTCTTGTTACCATGGAAATGCAAAAAAATTGTTTTATTCAGAAATCCAAAACTACTGAAAGGCACCAGTACACCACTAGGTCTATGTGCCAGGTTCGGTGAAGAAACATTGTACGGTTTGAAAGTTATGCATGATTAAAGACAAATGTGCACGGATAAACAAATGGACGCACAGAGTGCATTTTAATACACCCCCACCACCCCCCATCATAAAAAAAAATGTTGCAGGGGATAACAAGTAGGATAATAAATAAGCCCTTATGGGGGAACTCTTACCTGTGCTGACTTGAACTTGGGTGTTACCAGGTTACAAGTAAAAGTTTTAACCAGAAGGCTACCCCACTTCCCCGATGGACTGAGCAGGCCACAAAGTCTGAGATACTGAAGTCAGGGGCAACTAGTGCAGAAAAACAGTCAACAGTCCCCGAACTTCAGTTTTTTTTGGCCATCTACCGGTTGCTTTCTGCATTGCAAATGCATGAAATGAATCAAGTCCTCAGGATCTGATCCTGTGAGGAAACTGGGGCACTTTTCAATTTAAACAGTTATTTGTGTCCATCAAAAGGATTTTCATTTTCCATTTCCATCTACAGGATTTTCAGAGACTTGGCATTAGTATACCACTGTCCAAGAAAGTCTGGAGAGACTTCCTCCCATAACAACAGCAGTTAGAGACAAGGTTTTTTTATGGATGGCAACGTCTTTATTGTGAAGAGTAACAACGTTTCGAAGAATATTCTTACTTCTTCATTCACCATATATATGCATTATTATTATTAAGAATATAGGTCTATGTTTTTCATAAAAAGCCAGAACCTACACCCTGAACCTAAACCCTACACCTAATCCTAAACCCCCAAAATAATACTAATAAATGGAAAAAATTTCAAGTGTTCTCTTACCTAAAATCTGATTAAAGCCAAGCAAATACTGCTTCTGTTCACTAAAATCTTGTGATGAAGGTTCCTGACACATTTCGATGTTTCTCTCCACATCCTCAAACATTCTGTGATCCCCCTCAAGTATGTGTAATATCTTTTTACACACCCATGTTCTCTCTCACATACATGAACACTCTCCTAACTGGCAATGATTCTTCTACCGAGTCCTATTTTAAAATAAAACAGCTTTTGCTATCGACATGTTTGAATCTAAATGGCAAGTTTGGTTAATAAAAGCAGTGTATACCTCAGGCTCTGCATGTCCACCGGGGATGTCCCACATACCAGGAGCCTCGCCACAGTGTACACTTCTCCTCAGCAGAATCACATGATTATCACTAGTCAACACAAACGACCCGACACCAAGAGGATCTGACAGATAAACCTGAGGGTTTTCACAACATTCGCGACCTAGAGTTCGATACAGCTCTACGTTAGGAGACCAGTTGCTCCCTATATATTCTTTATAACATGTTACACCGAGATGTACGGTTAGCGTATCGCCCTCGAGTGATACTGAATCTATCCTGAACTTGGTGCCATTGTATAACTTAGGATTTTTGGCTAGACGATCAATCCAAACAGTTTCAACATTGTGTTCCATTTCTTCGGGCAGTCTTTTTCGATTGTATGTTTCCGACATTATCACGCGCATTTGAGGACGTAGTACTAAATTTGGGCGACACACATACATGATGTCAATGTCAGGATCTAAAGATGCCATATTAGTAATACTGGATGAAGTTCTGACTAAAGTTTACATCGTACACATGTCCGCTCCGACTTTTCAAACTTGTAAACGTGGGAAGTTACTTACACGCATGCGCTGTAGACAGTGGTCCAGTCAATACATGCTACACAAAACTATTCTCCGTTTTTGACAAATTTAACTGGCTGGGCAGACATATTCAGTTGGTTTTCCCCATACTTAACTTACAAGAACGTAGTGATATTGTTATACTGTTTTTGTATTTGCTCTGTAGCATCAGAAACGCCACTTATATTAGTAATACAAGAACATACCAAACGGTAGCTGCAAGGAAATATATACCATATGCCTTAGCAACGGAAGCTATCGTGTGCGCATGCTCCTCATACATAGAAACGTTGTAAACAACCATTACCCCACCGACAAAGATTGCTTTCTCCACATTTGTGTTGACGCTCATTACACGATAACACGACATGGATGCCGAGGGTTTGCACCTGAATATTGACTACGTCGGTAGCAGTGGCGTTGTTCTTAGTCCAGAACAAAAAGCAGCCCTTCAGACATCATTAGTGATTTTACAAAATGAAAATAAGTTTCACAAAGTGTACTTCTGGGGGAAAATTGTAGGAGTAAAGGAAGACTACTTTGTTGCTCAAGGATTCGACAAAGATGAATTTGCTGGTCGCAAAACATTTTACAGGTAAGGAATGGAAGGATCAATCACGATACTTAATGCCTTTGCAAAGTCACTGTTTCGTGGATGTCGACCATCATTTTACCAGTCGAGTTAAGGAATGTTTGAAAGATCAGTGCAAGTCGCTGACCAATGTACCAACCACCCTTTCTTTGCTAGAATAATAATAAACACTGGATTCCACTACAAAATGTCCCAATGTCTCAATCAAATCTACAGGTCAATAATGTGATATTGTGGTTGTATTTGTGATCTTCGGGAAGTAAATAAGATGTTATGAAAATGCTGCCTTTTTGAGTATTAAATCAATCATGTGAAAAGATACTTTCCATTTTTCGAATATGCTGATTATGAGGAATCTGTAACAGAAGTGCTGTGTTATGCATGTGTATGTTCATGTTCTTATTACACTTCAGAGTGTATTGTATAATCAGCATCACAACTTAGGCCGCTGTTCTCATCTTGTAGCAAGGACTGTATTCACTGGGGCCTCCTTCCACCAGCAACAAAAATGATGCGAGATCAGAGTAAGCTTGCCAAGGGTCGCTTTACTGGTGACCCTTCATATGAGTATGAACATGTGGAAACAAAGAAAGTAGGAGAAGGCGAGGATGCCACAGAGGAAGAAGAAACTGTGAGTTGGACTTAAATATGTGCTATTTGTAGAATTGTGGTATATCTAGAATATCTAGAGGGAAAATATACTTGAAGTTGACAAGATGATGTGAAAGTAGCCAGTGTGACATTGATGTTTTTATTTTATTAGCTGACAATTAAGGAGGAGGATCGTCTGGCATCCGTCATCACTGAGATTGATGAAGATGTTCGCATTGTCCCACGCGCTGCTTTCATTAAGACTCCAACTGGACAAGTGATTTCTAACAGGAGTTTTGAAGGTATGTTTCTTTAAGCAAATGTGAATCTTTTCAAATCATTTTACACTATAAAAGACATAAGAATAGATTATTACTTGAGCCAGTTTGTTCCAACATGTTGTCACATGGCTCTCATTAATAATTATCAAGAAGGCAACCTAACTTTTGTAGGAAGAACATGCTTAGTCCAACATAACTCAGGCTTAGTGGTAACACATTGGAAATTGTTTTGTCATTCTACAGTCAGGTTAAATCTAAAATAAGTTCCTGCCTTTAGTGTGACGTGACATGTTCACCTTGAATGGAGATTGGACCATAAGCTCTACATTATATTGCATAGCCTAAAATAGGTTATATTCCCCTATAAAATAATTCATGTTCTAACATCAAATTCAGTTTGTATTTTAAGGCAAAACTTGTTTCAACAGCATCATGCTAAGGTTAAAATACAAAACAAATTTTCAAATGAGGTTTTGTAACTGTAACTGTTACTATACTATCCATTCTACTGCTTCATTTTATCATGTGCCCTATACTTGCCACATCAGGAGTATCTGTGTGCTTTTACCAACTGCCCAAGACATATCCATAAAATCTGAGACATTACTAAAGCAAGATAAGTGTAGATATTTCTAAAAGGTACTTGAAATTTCTGATTTCATTAAAAGTGGCGGAGGTTGCGATTAAAATCTTTCTTGGTACATATATGCTCCACAAACCACTTTCTTGTGGTTGGTTGTAAGTGTACTTCTGGCTATGGAGCCCCAGTGAACCATTCAGCCTCGGTAAGCAATTGAACATTGTGTGCAGGTTTGTCTGTGTCTGAGGCTGCCAAGCTGTGCAACTACTTCCACTTCCGCGAACCCCAGCTGATCAGTGAGAAGAGCATCCTTCAGCGGGCTAGTCTGGACAAGGCCATTGATTTCATGGATTCTGTGGAGGAGGACATACCGCGAGGTGAGACACATTTCCATAATGCAACCACCAGTACTCTAAACTAGAACATGACCTGCAGCTGGAGCTAAGGTACCTATCCAAAGTTTTAATTTTATATGCAATTGTGACTACAAGGAATGGTGTTTTGTTTCTAGGCTCCTGGAGTCTACAGTTTGAGCGTGGTAGCGGCCTTGTTACTCTCCGCAGCCTGCTGTGGCAAGGCTATGTCTTCTGTCATGTCCCAGGACAGCGCAAATTTGGCTCGGTGTACTTCGGTACTGGCGAGAAGAACTTGGACCTGCCATTCATGTTGTAGGCAACCTTGATCATCTGTACATAGCCTCACCATGTCTACATCATTGTGTACTCCGTTTGTCACATCCTATATATAAAGAAGATCCAAGTAACACCCTTTGTTAAAATATAATAAAACATTATTCATTATGCATTGTAGTTTTTGTCTTTTCAATACTTATGGTAGCCCAAGCTGGCTGTTTCACATGACTCAGGTGTTGCCTCACTGAAACACACTGGTCCAGCAAAACCGAAATCAAACAGAGACAAAAGGCATCTTGATTTTTTATTTATTTCTGCTCTGTACACACACACACACACAGTCATCCCATGCCCCTACCGTGCACATATATCATCTTCTAGTGCCCCTATCCTGCATAGGACAAAGGCTGCATGGTTCAGAACAAACTGATGTCACCTTTTGTGTCTTCTACCACAACATTATGTACTTGTTTTGACCTAAAACATCATCATCAATCCTCCTCATAATATACATTGTATTTTTTCCATTTGAACTGTGAGCGTAGGTGATTTCTTTCTTTCCCACTTGGCAGATCAGGTCGGAATGTTGGCAGTAGGCCTGGAACAAACCATTCATGTTAAAATTTTGCCAGACACTAATTACTGTGTATTTGCTTACAAATGGAGAATGGAAGCGCATTGCAAATTACTGATATTTCTGACCTGACAAGAAGTCTGGAATGTCACACAACCCCCAACATTATGTCTGTCTGTTACTTCTACTCTGTAATGTTTGGGCACAGAAACATCCCTGCAGGGAGTTGGTGAGGCTGAGCATTCCTCATGTAGCTACAGTGTCCACACATTACCTACCTGCCCTCTGAGCTTGATGTATCAACTTCTCCAGAGATCGTTGTTGTCTCTTACACACGCCCGTTACCCGCCTGGGAAGGAGGCAACCATCGGGACGAAGAAACTGACTGAGAATGAGCACATCCTGAAACAACAGAAAAGACAACCACTAACATGAATAGTTTGTTAATATCAAATAAATCAACGCTAATACGTAATAGTGTGAAACTCCAGGCGATTACTATCCTGTTGTCTGTCGTTAGTATCTTCTGTGAACATCAAAGCAGCTTCTCAGACTGATACAACAGTGATCTCCATAGAGATATCTCACCATATCTCTTATGGAAGCAAGGTTTGGACGTGTAGGGGAATTACTGATACATAACTGGATGGGTATTTGCTGGCTTGATAATAAAGAGGCTTTCAAGAGAAAGTCTGTAATGGCAAAGAAGTATTTGTAAAGAAATATTTGAAATTCATCAAACTTGGTATTAAAATTTCATTGTAATTTCGGAACATGTTAAACAATTATCTCGGTGTAGTAGGGGTAGTTGAAGAACCAAGTCTCTATATTCAACATACCTAAGATGGCTAATCTACAGAGGAGACTTAGAAGACTAAATCCACTTTCTTCTGTACTTCCATTACTTTATTACTTTTCCTCATGGGTACCCAATCTTTCCACAACATGAAGTTCTGGATTACAAGTGATTGCTATGTCAGCAGCAATAATGTGGTAATCAACCAATCATGATGAGCTGATCATAAAAAATGTAATTTTCTGAATAGAATTGGTATTTTATACTTATCCTGACTCATGCTTAATTGCTTATCTCAACTTATCTGGCGAAGGTAGTGGAATACTTTGACAAACCTGTAGAGGTTTCCAATTCTTTGAAGAGAATCGTCCTTGGGGTACATATTTGCATTTTCTGCTGCCGGAAAATGTCATGTCACAGTTGTATCAATGTTTTGATTACATCTTGTACAATAAACAAAAAAGTCTTTTTTGTTCATTATACGGCCCCTCACCACGTGGAGTCACCACTCTGCCACGTATGCGCAGGCAACCAGGTAAGCATCCAAGCCCGTATCATCATTCCTTCCACTGAATAAATCAGTGAACAGAGTTGCGGGGAGGTGGGTGGCCCTACCCCAAGGACTGGAAACCTCTACAGGTTTGTCTAACTCTTTTTCAAAGCGATCGTCCTTGGGGTACATATATGCATAAAGTCAGACTTCCAAAGACCGGAGGCCAGGGAGGAGGGAATTCTGGTACAGTACGTAATGACAGCGATAGTAATTATGAAAATTAACTTTACGCAAAAAATTCTCACCTGTGTACTCCCGATGAGCTTCTGCGAGAGGCATTATGGGAGAGAACCACTAGGGAGCAACCGCACCGATACCGACCTCAGAGCTAAGCATGATATAAATAGCACTGTAAAAAGTGCAAACATAACCCTGCCCACATTGTGATTTCTATAGAGAGTAAGGGGGAAAACCCAACCGAAGACAACAAATCGATCGAGATCTCAGTCGTGGGATACGTCAACAGTGGAGATATGCCAATATACGCAGCCAAGACTCACTCGGTCAGGGTGGCAGGACACTGTCCACTGGAGAGAACAGTATGGCCAAGATTCACTCGGTCAGGGTGGCAGGACACTGTCCACTGGAGAGAACAGTATGGCCAAGACTCACTCGGTCAGGTTGGCAGGACACTGTCCACTGGAGAGAACAGTAGAGCCAAGATTCACTCGGTCAGGGTGGCAGGACACTGTCCACTGAAGAGAACAATACAGCCAAGACTCACTCGGTCAGGGTGGCAGGACACTGTCCACTGGAGAGAACAGTACGGCCAAAGTACTCACATGAGTGCATATCAAGCTGGCAATGCTTGATAAACATGCTAGGCCTGCTCCAAATAGCAGCAGAGCAAATCTCTTCAATGGGCAGTGCCGATGTGAATGCTTTGGAAGCTGCGATTGCCCTGACCGAGTGAGCCTTCAACCCTGCCTTTAGCCTGGTAAGCAGCACAGATGATCGTAAAACTAGCCAGCGACCCAGCCTTCCAACCACCGTAACAGCAGAACAGATGGGTACCCGTACGGATCCCTTGTGTTTGTTTGATATAGATCTTGAGAGTCTTACGGACATCCAACAGGTGAGTGCTCGTTGCAGAGGTCCCCGATGTAGAAGGCTGGGTGAGAGTAGGAAGTTCGATAGGAACTGTCACTTTCGATGGAAAGCGTGATTGATCTTCAGACGGTAGGAATCTGGGAGGTGAATACTGACACGGTCCAGGTGAAACACAGTCAGCGCCGGATCTGCAGACATGGCATGTAAATTACCAACCCTTCTCCCAGATGTTACCGCCACCAGAAATACGTCCTTCCATGTTAACAGCTGAATGGAAACAGCCGATAGATGTGAGAGAGTAGGATCGGACAGCCAATCAAGCATGATTGACAAATCCCCAGGTGGGCTGGTATGCCGGACCGCAGGTCGAACCCAATCCACGCCAGCTAAAAAGCGCTGCACAAGAGGGTGCTGCCCCAGAAGAGCACCATCGACAGGGGTATGAAAGGTGGAAATAGCGGTGGAGTAGCCACAAATGATCAAAGCCGCCAAGCCTTCTTCAAACGCACTTGCAAAAACTCCAATACTCAGACAAAATCTGCAGAAAAGGGATCTACCATCCCCCTATCTGAACACCAGTGCACATAACGGGACCACCTATCCTCATACTGAACGTTTGTTGAATCCCGCCTCGAAGCCAGAATTGTGTCTGCAACTGCCGCAGGAATTCTGTGCGCCTCAAGGCTAGACCTGACAGAGGCCAAGCCACTCAATGAATCCATGGATTGGGGTGTGGCACGCCGTTCTGAGTGAGAATGTCCGGTCGCAAAGGTAGTAGAACAGAAGGCTGAGCCAGAAAGCTGAGAATTACCAGAAACCAGCTCTGTGATGGCCAAAGTGGTGCCAGAAGCACAAGCAGCCAAGCTGGCTGGGTGGACAGCTGGGAGAGGACCTGGGGAATCAGGGGAAGTGGCAGAAACGCCCACAGAACCTTGCCTGACCAATCCAACAGGAAGGCGTCGGTCCAGTGTTCAAGAGCAGAACACGCCGGATGCAAACAGATCCACCTGGAATGATCCGTACAACTGGGAGATAACTCTGAATATCAAGCATCCACTCATGGGGGCCAGTATTCGGCGAGGGATCTGCTTACATGTTCTCCAGCCCTGGGAGATAAACCGGAATCACCTGACAGTCGTACTTGTCGCACCAGAGGAGAAAATCCCATGTCATATTGATGTGAAGACTGGATTTGGCTTCAGCCTAGTGTTCGGACGCAGACAGACTGCCCAGAACACCCCCCCAGCCCCTGAGGGATGCATCGGTTTGAACTGTAAGAGCTGGCATCAGGAGATCCAAAGGGACCTCCTTGGAGAGATTCCCGACATCGGTCCACCACTGAGACAACCACTCGGGAACTGCGAGACACTTCTCCAGATCCTCTGAGTGAGCCCAAAGACTTGGCAAAGCTTGCTGTATGGGGCGCTTGTCACTCTCTCCTTATAAATCACCCCAGGTTCCTCCAGCTGCCCTCATTGGATGATAGGGAGAGAGTGACAAGCATGGCCGTTCAGCTGACCATGTGCATGGGTAAAGGGAGGGTACTCGTGGGTGAGTGTACATTACGTCCGCTTCTTTTAGAAGGAAACTTCAAGGGATTTCAGGTTTTCCACTACCTTTGCCAGGGAAGAAGAGATAAGCAATTAAGCATGAGTCAGGATAAGGAAAAATTATCAAAACTGTGTCTACATGGGAGAGACTCAGCCACACATTCTACTGACCGTGTACTTGAGGTCAGCATGAACCCTGCATAAGGGGCACTTGACCTCCGAATTGCCTGGCAACAGATAATCACTTCGACTGGATGGAACCTTGACACCTTCAATCTGGAAAAAAGACAAAAAGGTCATTAACATGAACTGAACACAGTAAAAACTTGGAGTGTATTTTTTATAAGAATAAACTCAGAAGATGTTTCAAATTCATGCTTCAAATGTTGAATTATCTAAATTACTTGTGTCCATTTAACACATATTTTGCAACCAGTACTACCTTGAAGGCATCTTATTATTACTGTCCAGACTACATTAAAGGGGCACTGATGCAGAACAATTTCCATGGACTGGTTTTCCTTTTTGTAATTATTTTTCTCCCATGAGTACCCGGATGATATCCCAGAATTCGTAACTGGTTTGTGACCTCTGCTGCGCAGTACGTATACACAATGTACATCTTTATATTTTGTCTCATAACCCTAATTACTTTATTGTCATTTTTATATGACTTTGAATATTAATAAAAGAACACATGGTCTGCTTATACTTATAGTAAATTTCTAACATTGTATAGACTGTCAATGTGGATCGTATTTCACACACGCCCTATGCGCGATCTAGTCTGTGTTTTCTGTCATATAGGATCTGCTGAATGCTAAAACAAATAAATTAAAACAAAACGCAAAATGAATTTAAAACAGAAGTTATAGCAACAATATCAGGCTATTAACTCGTTCAGGAATGTATCCATCAATGTCCACATGAAAGAATGATATTCCATTCATCTGCAGCTGGTGAAAAAAACCTGCTCTATGTTGTGTGTCTTACAACAGTCTAATTTGCAAAAAAGCAACACATCGTTTCAGGTCTTTCACATTATTGAAAACCTGATAAACCTCTCATTGGTCACCCAAAATAGCACACCTGGAAACTAATTGTATGATGTCCGCCATTCTAAGTAACTTAGTTAACCAATAATGAGCAATGAATCAATGCAGTGCTGGTTAATTCTTTAAAGGGAGGATGTTGTTTTTACACTCGCACTTTATGACATGGTGTAGTCAGTATAGATTAGTACATCTACACACACTGCCTTTTGACTAATCTGCTGTAGAAGATTAAAGTAATTAATCAGTCAGTGTGTTATCGGTTAATCCTTTGATCGATGTTTGTTTTTGTAACTCAGCTTATAAACCCTTTCATGCACATATTACACATCAGACCTTAACTGATAATGTTGAGTATTTACTCCATACAGGAGGAATGCCAAATGGAACCTTTGTTGAGTAATCTGAGTGGTGTCACCACTAATTAAACCTGTTATAAATTCATTAACTGACCATCAAGTGAATGATGACAACATGTAGGTTTATACCATCAAACACGAATTACAGCGAGGAAAATGTAATCTCTGTGTCGCATGCATCCTGAAAACACTTACGAGCCGAAACTGTTTTGAGGATACCAACAGAACTTCGTTGTTACATAAGAAATACATAGAGGCATTTGCTGTGTACTTGGGTAAATAGGTGTATATGTAATTATTTTTTTGTATGTAAGAAAATTTTCAGATTTCTGTACCAATGGCAAAGTCATTGTTTTTAATTTATGAATTCAAATATATCAACTGTGCATGTTTATTATCATAGATAGCTACCATAGCTACCAAAATTTATGTATGATTTTTGCTATGATAGCTGGCCCAACCCTCAAAACTATCTCAATATAAAGCTTTGCAATTTTTTTTTACTTTTATGAAACAAATGGCTTGCTACGTGCCTGTAGACATCACGATTAAATATCGAGGTAAAAAACACAGAAATAGGATCAAATTGGATCAGTCACTATACCAATCTGGCATCAGAAAACAAACTACACTGCTGGGATATTTTGTTACAATCAGACAAGGAATAACATAGATATTTTTAAATAATGGCATATGATGGGCATCTGGCCTCCTGACTGTTTATGGTGAAGAAATTCTTTTCTGGTAATGTGGACAGGAGCCCAGTCCCTATGTCCATCACGGTTGAGGGAGCAGGTGCTGACCAATTAGCAGCTTGGTTTCGAATTACTAGTAGACCGTTGCAGTGTTCACGAATAGCGTCTGACCCTCTGAAAATCTGGTAGATTCGCCAGTGGTCAGATAGAAATCACCAACCCACCAGCCCCAGTGTCTGACTGAATATTTCACAATGTCTTTGTATGAAGTTGGTAATTGTGGCATGTGACACTTGACTGCTGTTTAGAAATCTGATGTTTGTTATCATATAGTGTTAATAATTTCAATGCCAATTACAAGAAATGTTAAATCTGAAATGTTTGTTTAATTTTATTCTGTGGGTCCTGTGAATTTTCATTGGGTCAGACAGACATCTGAAACTTACAGGACCCAATGTCCTGTTACTTTGAAAGACCATCGTGAACACTGCCGTTGGCGAGAAACATTATTCGCTTTGCATCAGTGCCCCTTTAAGCAAATATTCCAGCTGTCAACAACAGTTTGTTTGGTAGGCAAGTTCTTTGAAGAAGACAATGACATACTCAGCAAAACATTCCACACAACAACTCTGCAGTAGTGACATGATGTAATTTGGCACCTTCTGGTTATTTCGTTTAACATGAGGCACTAATTTAAGTTTATATGCAGGTTAACTTGATGGACAGCTACTAGGCTGGTGAAGTTTGAAATATTTGCCAATTTTCCTGCTGACATAAGGCATCTGGGTGAGGGTTTTAAACTGGTAACATACAAACATACACACAGCAACATGTCTATTCATGATGTATGCAAGGTTTGGTTAGTTTTTAATCTAGACTATTTCCAAGGTCGCCTTTGGTCAGAGCTAATTACACATTGTTAAAGATGAAACTGATATTTCTTGTACATAAAGAGTACTGTTAGGCTGATCGTCAAAACAGTGTATCTTTAGAGTATGGATCACCTTTTGGCTGTTGGTTGCCGAGTTTGGAGCACTGTCGGATGGGTCACATGTCAACCAACACAAACACACATTTGTTTGCTGGGGTCTATCATATGTGAACGTGTGACCTCCAGCTAGGCTGAGTAAAAGGACTGGGAAGATGTAATTAAATTTGGGTCAGAAATCATCGCAACCAGTTAATACTCACCACAGTTGCATTCTCTGTACGTGTTTCCCTGACTGCAACACAAGAAGAGGAGATCAAGCAAAGGAAGAACACAAATATTTCCTTTCAAGTTACATGTCATCTCCACAAGCGGTATCTGGGTATGGAAAGTCCAGTATGTTGAGTACAGTGAGTATTTCGATACGTATTAGTTTAAAGGGCCAGGTTATCCTTATTGTTTCGGGTCATATGACATAAACTTTCAAACACTGGAGAAGAACCTATCCCAACGTGTAATAAGTGCTAGTGAACTGATCAAAATCTGAACAACACAAGTGTCTACGTTTAGTCTATGAACAGAAACATATTATTACTTTCTTTCAGTTGGTTGCGGGTTGTTGTAGTAAATAATCGACAGAGGGCAGCCATCGGTGCGATGGATTGTCGACTCGACCGTAAAACACACGTCAAAACACTTCCCCCAAGCATGGCTGCTCTCCACTCAAAGGGACATAACTGCTACGTAAATACTGCAGGTATTCATTTAACGTTACATTAGGAGACACCTACCCTTAAGTTCAAATCGAAGTTTTCAGTCAAGTGAATGTGCAATATGGATTTCAAGCTGTACATTAATTTTCTGCGGGCTGAATATTTCCATCCTTTCTTCCCGCTGCTTCCATTACTAGTACAGGTATATTATCATTACTCAGCCTTTCTTTCCAAACTTGAAATTTACATTTGCTCCTCAGTGTGCTTCTTTGCTACCTCAAGTTTCTTTTGAAATGTTTAGTATCTTCTTTTTGCTTTGATTGGTTTCTTGATGTTTTATCTATCTTTGTGTTACTTTAAGTTTCCTTGTAAAAACTGTAGCCTCCAAATAATTTCTCGTTTGCTACATCATTTTTATTCTTGTTACTTTCTCATCCAAGTTTCTTGGAGCAGGGAGACTATATATAGATTGTTGTAGATAATCCCTGCTTTGGAGGTATATCTAGCCATTATCAAAAACAATCAGACACTTCTGAGTTAAAAAAATCCCAGAAAAACAGTTAACAACATTAAATTTTGACTATTCTGTTATGTTAATGTTTTCTACAATATTCAGTCTGTTTAAATCATCTGTGTCTATATGATGAGTAATAGAAGTAACAAGAAAATAACTGAAGAAATGAGAAAATTTCAAGTTTTTGAAAGAAATAATTAATATCAGAGGCCATATAATATAATTTATCTGCAAAAGTGGCAGCATTAGGTTTTCATACTTAGTTCTAGAGGCTGCATGATGATTGTATTTCTGTACAAAGATGACGACTTATTGCAAAACCAGAATAATGCCTATGAGACATAAAATTGTGACTCCGTCACTAGTTGAATCTAGGCGTATTCCATGCCTGATATCCTGAGCATGACCAGTGTACAATGTTGCCAACCTATTGCCTGATATCCTGAGCATGACCAGTGTACAATGTTGCCAACCTATTGCCTGATATCGGACAACAATACTTCCACAGTCAGTCTAACCGTCCAGTAAGTCTCCTTGACTAACTTCACTTGAAGTATGATTTGTGCACTGTAAACAGGACCCTATACGTCCCAACTAGTGATGTAGTTTCTGAGATGCAACTTCAACAACAGTGAAACAGGCTGAGTGCACATCAGGGTGCTACAAGGGCACTTCTCCATCAAAGGTTCAGGATATTTTACAGAATTTTTAATTTCAAGACATATGTTCTCAAACACTCATGAATCATTAAAATACACAGATGATTTTAACTTTACATAGATACTGAAATTTGAAATAATCTTTTCCCAGGTATACAGGAATAATACAAGTAGGAGTTAGGTGCAGGTGTTCCACACTTATAATCACAGTATCAACAAGTCCAGTTCTTATGTGAGACTTTTGACTATGGTGATATTGACAAAAGACAAAATCAAACAATTGTTGAAGATATTTATTAATACCATCACAGATTTTGTGTATTGAACATGGTAGATAGGTAAGTAGCATCAGCACTTGCATTGTTGCCTGGGCAGTGTTACACGCAGGAGACAACAAGGAGGAACAGGCTGGGGTTTGGGGTGGAACAGAGGTGGAGTGGCAGTTCCCAGGAAGGGTTCCACCATAGTGTGATATTTCTCACACATGTAGCAAGCCTGTTCATACATGACACACACAACATGTTATGACAAGATCTTACACAGCTCTTAGTGGCCTTCCAGCCAAACATGGCAGCTACCATATAATCAACTGCTCGTTGGTGGGGAATAATGATTGTTGTTAGGAGAATAATATCAATACTACTTGGTAGGAAAAAACAGATGTGACACACTTCTAGAATCCTCTTGTCTTAACCAAGTTATGCTCAAGTGCATCATTTTCCAAGCCTTTGGTCAAACCTTCTGACCTTGGTTCAAACTTCAGAACCTGTCATCCTACTCTCAGTATGGTAAAATCACAGCTCATCTTGCACACATGGAATGTCACAAGTGTCCTATAACAATACTTGCAGCAATAATGCACAACACACTCCTGATATGTACACATCTAGTTCAGTTACAAACATATATAGGCATGAGTCAGTATCTGCAGTCAGTGATATTTCCTTCCTATAGTTCAGGCTATCAATATTTCATAATGTACAGTGGGTCTTAATAAAGGAACTCTAGTTGTACTACAGTGTGGCACATTCAACATTGTGGAGATGCATCATATAAGGAAATAATTGTGACACACTTATCCTAGGTAAAAAAATGTTTTGATTATACTCCACTACATGTTAGAAAGGTTTCTGCTGTTGCCAGACTGAAAGTCGACAGCTGTTGCAGTGTCTGAGATCCTCATGGCACTCGGACTCATCAACACACTCATCATCTCTCTCCTTACATCATCATATTGCACAGTTATAATACACACAGACACACAGTACACACATCACATCCATACAGACGACATATCTCACGGTATCATAAAGTCCATCACCCTACTAGCAAACCACGAGAACAATTAATCATCCCTCATGCCCATACAGTTATTAAATTCATTGTGCAGCTCATCCTCTGCATGTTCCCAGAAGGTGTCCTGCTCAAAGGTACTTGATGCCAAGAAGTGTTTCTTGTACTAAGAAATGTCTGCCCCTGCTATCCCCTGAGTTGTTCAATGTCCCCTTGCCACAAACGCTGGGACATCACATGAATACCACTGAAGTTCTGTGATGAGCAGGGACTGTCATCAAGGATTCATTCAGCATCACAGTCAGATCCAGCGTCAATGTACTTTCACACTAAAATTTACGAATGAATCAGCACTAATAAAATCTGTTTTGTAATTCATGAAATCCACATATCTTGAATCTTGTGGATGGGGATTCAGCCATTTTCTATGGCATTCCAGTTTATGCAAGAGAAGAAAGGGTGCGCCTTCAGTGCCTCTGCTCCATCCAACCCTGACCCCAGCCGCTCCCGGGGGTCAAAACACAGCAGCTGTAACACAACCAAACAACACTTGTAAGACTTTGTAACACTGCGTTGCTATGGTAGTATGTACGTGGTACAATGCAATACACAACCATTATCAATCAATTTGAATTTATTAAACTGGATTTGTGCCCGTGGCCTTATACTGTATTAAATCTGCATTGGCAAGAGTTTGTTTGCCATACAACTCTTCCAAGATTTGAATAGCTGAAGATACTGGCCATACCTCCTTGAGAAGGGCCTGTCCCTCGGAAGACACATGGTTGGGAATGTGTAGTTGGGTGTGAGAGTTGATCCCACCTGGGTGGTAGCTGCTCAGACTCTGCAAGAGGAGGGATTCTGAGTACAAGTGTGAACATACAGAAATGAGTGGTGTGTAAATACAGATATAGGTCTCTGATTAACTATCTGCTTCAGCTTGTAGACATCGTTCAAATAAAATATTTCAAAGCTGGTAATAGCATAGCAACAAAAGAGTTTGGAAAGAGTAGCTGTTACAGCACTCAGTTCATAGCACATAGGGAAAGTCAAGTAA
Source organism: Haliotis asinina (assembly GCF_037392515.1). NCBI lineage: Eukaryota > Metazoa > Mollusca > Gastropoda > Lepetellida > Haliotidae > Haliotis > Haliotis asinina. The sequence goes on along the minus strand of NC_090287.1, from coordinate 65,996,280 downwards.
GTCAAAGGCTTGCAGAATATAGACAAACTCACCTTCCCCGTGAGGAGCTCATATAGCAGTGCACCAAGGCTCCACCAGTCACACACCTCAGAGTACCCTGTGATGGAGCTCACCTCTACAACAACAACATCAAATGTAGTTACAACCTCCAAACACCATCAGGTGTAGTAGTTACAACCTCCAAACACCATCAGGTGTAGTAGTTACAACCTCCAAACACCATCAGGTGTAGTTACAACCTCCAAACACCATCAGGTGTAGTAGTTACAACCTCCATACACCATCAGGTGTAGCTACAACCTACAAACACCATCAGGTGTAGTAGTTACAACCTCCAAACACCATCAGGTGTAGTTACAACCTCCAAACACCATCAGGTGTAGTTACAACCTCCAAACACCATCAGGTGTAGTTACAACCTACAAACACCATCAGGTGTAGTTACAACCTCCAAACACCATCAGGTGTAGTAGTTACAACCTACAAACACCATCAGGTGTAGTAGTTACAACCTACAAACACCATCAGGTGTAGTAGTTACAACCTACAAACACCATCAGGTGTAGTAGTTACAACCTACAAACACCATCAGGTGTAGTAGTTACAACCTCCAAACACCATCAGGTGTAGTTACAACCTACAAACACCATCAGGTGTAGTAGTTACAACCTCCAAACACCATCAGGTGTAGTAGTTACAACCTACAAACACCATCAAGTATAGTAGTTACAACCTACAAACACCATCAGGTGTAGTTACAACCTCCAAACACCATCAGGTGTAGCTACAACCTCCAAACACCATCAGGTGTAGCTACAACCTCCAAACACCATCAGGTGTAGTAGTTACAACCTATAAACACCATCAGGTGTAGTTACAACCTCCAAACACCATCAGGTGTAGCTACAACCTCCAAACACCATCAGGTGTAGTAGTTACAACCTCCAAACACCATCAGGTGTAGTTACAACCTACAAACACCATCAGGTGTAGTAGTTACAACCTCCAAACACCATCAGGTGTAGTAGTTACAACCTACAAACACCATCAAGTATAGTAGTTACAACCTCCAAACACCATCAGGTGTAGTAGTTACAACCTCCAAACACCATCAGGTGTAGTTACAACCTCCAAACACCATCAGGTGTAGTAGTTACAACCTCCAAACACCATCAGGTGTAGTAGTTACAACCTCCAAACACCATCAGGTGTACTTACAACCTCCAAACACCATCAGGTGTAGTAGTTACAACCTACAAACACCATCAGGTGTAGTAGTTACAACCTCCAAACACCATCAGGTGTAGTAGTTACAACCTCCAAACACCATCAGGTGTAGTAGTTACAACCTCCAAACACCATCAGGTGTAGTTACAACCTACAAACACCATCAGGTGTAGTAGTTACAACCTCCAAACACCATCAGGTGTAGTACTTACAACCTCCAAACACCATCAGGTGTAGTTACAACCTCCAAACACCATCAGGTGTAGTAGTTACAACCTCCAAACACCATCAGGTGTAGTACTTACAACCTACAAACACCATCAGGTGTAGTAGTTACAACCTACAAACACCATCAGGTGTAGTAGTTACAACCTACAAACACCATCAGGTGTAGTAGTTACAACCTACAAACACCATCAGGTGTAGTAGTTACAACCTACAAACACCATCAGGTGTAGTTACAACCTCCAAACACCATCAGGTGTAGTTACAACCTCCAAACACCATCAGGTGTAGTAGTTACAACCTCCAAACACCATCAGGTGTAGTAGTTACAACCTACAAACACCATCAGGTGTAGTAGTTACAACCTCCAAACACCATCAGGTGTAGTAGTTACAACCTACAAACACCATCAAGTATAGTAGTTACAACCTCCAAACACCATCAGGTGTAGTAGTTACAACCTCCAAACACCATCAGGTGTAGTTACAACCTCCAAACACCATCAGGTGTAGTAGTTACAACCTCCAAACACCATCAGGTGTAGTAGTTACAACCTCCAAACACCATCAGGTGTACTTACAACCTCCAAACACCATCAGGTGTAGTAGTTACAACCTACAAACACCATCAGGTGTAGTAGTTACAACCTACAAACACCATCAGGTGTAGTAGTTACAACCTCCAAACACCATCAGGTGTAGTAGTTACAACCTACAAACACCATCAGGTGTAGTTACAACCTACAAACACCATCAGGTTTAGTAGTTACAACCTCCAAACACCATCAGGTGTAGTAGTTACAACCTACAAACACCATCAAGTATAGTAGTTACAACCTCCAAACACCATCAGGTGTAGTTACAACCTCCAAACACCATCAGGTGTAGTAGTTACAACCTCCAAACACCATCAGGTGTAGTAGTTACAACCTCCAAACACCATCAGGTGTACTTACAACCTCCAAACACCATCAGGTGTAGTAGTTACAACCTACAAACACCATCAGGTGTAGTAGTTACAACCTACAAACACCATCAGGTGTAGTAGTTACAACCTCCAAACACCATCAGGTGTAGTAGTTACAACCTCCAAACACCATCAGGTGTACCTACAACCTCGAAACACCATCAGGTGTAGTAGTTACAACCTACAAACACCATCAGGTGTAGTAGTTACAACCTCCAAACACCATCAGGTGTAGTAGTTACAACCTACAAACACCATCAGGTGTAGTAGTTACAACCTCCAAACACCATCAGGTGTAGTTACAACCTACAAACACCATCAGGTGTAGTAGTTACAACCTCCAAACACCATCAGGTGTAGTACTTACAACCTCCAAACACCATCAGGTGTAGTTACAACCTCCAAACACCATCAGGTGTAGTAGTTACAACCTCCAAACACCATCAGGTGTAGTACTTACAACCTCCAAACACCATCAGGTGTAGTAGTTACAACCTACAAACACCATCAGGTGTAGTAGTTACAACCTACAAACACCATCAGGTGTAGTAGTTACAACCTACAAACACCATCAGGTGTAGTTACAACCTCCAAACACCATCAGGTGTAGCTACAACCTCCAAACACCATCAGGTGTAGTAGTTACAACCTCCAAACACCATCAGGTGTAGTAGTTACAACCTCCAAACACCATCAGGTGTAGTTACAACCTACAAACACCATCAGGTGTAGTAGTTACAACCTCCAAACACCATCAGGTGTAGTAGTTACAACCTATAAACACCATCAGGTGTAGTTACAACCTCCAAACACCATCAGGTGTAGCTACAACCTCCAAACACCATCAGGTGTAGTAGTTACAACCTCCAAACACCATCAGGTGTAGTTACAACCTACAAACACCATCAGGTGTAGTAGTTACAACCTCCAAACACCATCAGGTGTAGTAGTTACAACCTACAAACACCATCAAGTATAGTAGTTACAACCTCCAAACACCATCAGGTGTAGTAGTTACAACCTCCAAACACCATCAGGTGTAGTTACAACCTCCAAACACCATCAGGTGTAGTAGTTACAACCTCCAAACACCATCAGGTGTAGTAGTTACAACCTCCAAACACCATCAGGTGTACTTACAACCTCCAAACACCATCAGGTGTAGTAGTTACAACCTCCAAACACCATCAGGTGTAGTAGTTACAACCTACAAACACCATCAGGTGTAGTAGTTACAACCTCCAAACACCATCAGGTGTAGTAGTTACAACCTCCAAACACCATCAGGTGTACTTACAACCTCCAAACACCATCAGGTGTAGTAGTTACAACCTACAAACACCATCAGGTGTAGTAGTTACAACCTACAAACACCATCAGGTGTAGTAGTTACAACCTCCAAACACCATCAGGTGTAGTACTTACAACCTCCAAACACCATCAGGTGTAGTTACAACCTCCAAACACCATCAGGTGTAGTAGTTACAACCTCCAAACACCATCAGGTGTAGTACTTACAACCTACAAACACCATCAGGTGTAGTACTTACAACCTCCAAACACCATCAGGTGTAGTAGTTACAACCTCCAAACACCATCAGGTGTAGTAGTTACAACCTCCAAACACCATCAGGTGTAGTTACAACCTACAAACACCATCAGGTGTAGTAGTTACAACCTCCAAACACCATCAGGTGTAGTAGTTACAACCTCCAAACACCATCAGGTGTAGTAGTTACAACCTCCAAACACCATCAGGTGTAGCAGTTACAACCTCCAAACACCATCAGGTGTAGTTACAACCTACAAACACCATCAGGTGTAGTAGTTACAACCTCCAAACACCATCAGGTGTAGTAGTTACAACCTCCAAACACCATCAGGTGTAGTTACAACCTACAAACACCATCAGGTGTAGTAGTTACAACCTCCAAACACCATCAGGTGTAGTTACAACCTCCAAACACCATCAGGTGTAGTTACAACCTCCAAACACCATCAGGTGTAGTTACAACCTCCAAACACCATCAGGTGTAGTAGTTACAACCTCCAAACACCATCAGGTGTAGTTACAACCTCCAAACACCATCAGGTGTAGTTACAACCTCCAAACACCATCAGGTGTAGTAGTTACAACCTCCAAACACCATCAGGTGTAGTTACAACCTCCAAACACCATCAGGTGTAGTAGTTACAACCTACAAACACCATCAGGTGTAGTAGTTACAACCTCCAAACACCATCAGGTGTAGCTACAACCTCCAAACACCATCAGGTGTAGTAGTTACAACCTCCAAACACCATCAGGTGTAGTACTTACAACCTCCAAACACCATCAGGTGTACTTACAACCTCCAAACACCATCAGGTGTAGTAGTTACAACCTCCAAACACCATCAGGTGTAGTAGTTACAACCTCCAAACACCATCAGGTGTAGTACTTACAACCTCCAAACACCATCAGGTGTAGTAGTTACAACCTCCAAACACCATCAGGTGTAGTTACAACCTACAAACACCATCAGGTGTAGTAGTTACAACCTACAAACACCATCAGGTGTAGTACTTACAACCTCCAAACACCATCAGGTGTAGTTACAACCTACAAACACCATCAGGTGTAGTAGTTACAACCTCCAAACACCATCAGGTGTAGTACTTACAACCTACAAACACCATCAGGTGTAGTAGTTACAACCTACAAACACCATCAGGTGTAGTAGTCACAACCTCCAAACACCATCAGGTGTAGTAGTCACAACCACCAAACACCATCAGGTGTAGTAGTTACAACCTCCAAACACCATCAGGTGTAGTTACAACCTACAAACACCATCAGGTGTAGTAGTTACAACCTCCAAACACCATCAGGTGTAGTAGTTACAACCTCCAAACACCATCAGGTGTAGTAGTTACAACCTCCAAACACCATCAGGTGTAGTAGTTACAACCTCCAAACACCATCAGGTGTAGTTACAACCTCCAAACACCATCAGGTGTAGTTACAACCTCCAAACACCATCAGGTGTAGTAGTTACAACCTCCAAACACCATCAGGTGTAGTTACAACCTCCAAACACCATCAGGTGTAGTAGTTACAACCTACAAACACCATCAGGTGTAGTTACAACCTCCAAACACCATCAGGTGTAGTAGTTACAACCTCCAAACACCATCAGGTGTAGTAGTTACAACCTCCAAACACCATCAGGTGTAGTAGTTACAACCTCCAAACACCATCAGGTGTAGTTACAACCTCCAAACACCATAAGTTACAACCTCCAAACACCAGCAGGTGTAGTGAAAACCTCCCAAACATCATCAAACATAAAAGTGCCAGTTTACCTTCAACATCACACTCACCTGGGGCAACATAAAGATTGTCAACAGCTTCTGGATCCACCTGCTTGTCAATCAGAGTCATCTGACAGAAGTAGGACAAAAGGATGTGGCCCTTGTCACCAAGAAGAATGTTGTCTGGTCGCAGATCTCTGGCATTACATATAACACACATATATCAGTCCAGCTGTAATCATGTAAGATACACATCACTGAATATAGCAGACTCACTCAACACACACCATAACAACATGCACCACTCACCCTAGCAACCACATACATCATTCATCCTAGCAACAACACACATTATCTAACGACACAACAACACACATGGGTATACAGCTCCTGCAAAATGGTTTTTCACTATTGTTTAACTACTACTTTCTGTGTCCCTACTGAGTACTAGCTATATTCTAACTGAATACCAAGGACATTTATGATCAATTATCAGCACTACTGCAACAGTTCAGCCTTCTCCTGCCACAAGCACACAGCCCTATAAGCACACAGCTCTACAAGCACACAGCTCTTTAAGCACACAGCCCTATAAGCACACAGCCCTATAAGCACACAGCTCTTTAAGCACACAGCCCTATAAGCACACAGCCCTATAAGAACACAGCCCTATAAGCACACAGCCCTATAAGCACACAGCTCTATAAGAACACAGCTCTATAAGAACACAGCTCTATAAGCACACAGCCCTATAAGCACACAGCCCTAAAAGCACACAGCCCTATAAGAACACAGCCCTATAAGCACACAGCTCTATAAGCACACAGCTCTATAAGCACACAGCCCTATAAGAACACAGCTCTATAAGCACACAGCTCTATAAGCACACAGCCCTAAAAGAACACAGATCTATAAGCACACAGCCCTATAAGCACACAGCTCTATAAGCACACAGCTCTTTAAGCACACAGCCCTATAAGCACACAGCCCTATAAGAACACAGCCCTATAAGAACACAGCTCTATAAGCACACAGCCCTATAAGCACACAGCCCTATAAGCACACAGCTCTACAAGCACACAGCTCTACAAGCACACAGCCCTATAAGCACACAGCTCTATAAGCACACAGCTCTATAAGCACACAGCCCTATAAGAACACAGCCCTATAAGAACACAGCTCTATAAGCACACAGCTCTATAAGCACACAGCCCTATAAGCACACAGCTCTATAAGCACACAGCCCTATAAGCACACAGCCCTATAAGAACACAGCCCTATAAGCACACAGCCCTATAAGCACACAGCCCTATAAGCACACAGCTCTATAAGCACACAGCCCTATAAGCACACAGCCCTATAAGAACACAGCCCTATAAGAACACAGCTCTATAAGAACACAGCTCTATAAGAACACAGCCCTATAAGCACACAGCCCTATAAGCACACAGGTCTATAAGCACACAGCTCTATAAGCACACAGCCCTATAAGAACACAGCCCTATAAGAACACAGCCCTATAAGAACACAGCTCTATAAGCACACAGCCCTATAAGCACACAGCCCTATAAGAACACAGCCCTATAAGAACACAGCCCTATAAGCACACAGCTCTATAAGCACACAGCCCTATAAGCACACAGCTCTATAAGCACACAGCTCTATAAGCACACAGCCCTATAAGAACACAGCCCTAAAAGAACACAGCTCTATAAGCACACAGCTCTATAAGCACACAGCCCTACAAGCACACAGGTCTACAAGCACACAGGTCTATAAGCACACAGCTCTATAAGCACACAGCCCTATAAGCACACAGCCCTATAAGCACACAGCCCTATAAGAACACAGCCCTATAAGAACACAGCTCTATAAGCACACAGCCCTATAAGCACACAGCCCTATAAGGACACAGCCCTATAAGAACACAGCCCTATAAGCACACAGCTCTATAAGCACACAGCTCTATAAGAACACAGCCCTATAAGAACACAGCTCTATAAGAACACAGCTCTATAAGCACACAGCCCTATAAGCACACAGCCCTATAAGCACACAGCTCTATAAGCACACAGCCCTATAAGCACACAGCTCTATAAGCACACAGCCCTATAAGCACACAGCTCTATAAGCACACAGCCCTATAAGAACACAGCCCTATAAGCACACAGCCCTATAAGCACACAGCCCTATAAGCACACAGCTCTATAAGCACACAGCCCTATAAGCACACAGCCCTATAAGCACACAGCCCTATAAGCACACAGCCCTATAAGCACACAGCCCTATAAGAACACAGCCCTATAAGCACACAGCCCTATAAGCACACAGCCCTATAAGCACACAGCCCTATAAGCACACAGCTCTATAAGCACACAGCCCTATAAGCACACAGCCCTATAAGCACACAGCCCTATAAGCACACAGCCCTATAAGCACACAGCCCTATAAGAACACAGCCCTATAAGCACACAGCTCTATAAGCACACAGCCCTATAAGCACACAGCCCTATAAGAACACAGCCCTATAAGAACACAGCTCTATAAGCACACAGCCCTATAAGCACACAGCTCTATAAGCACACAGCTCTATAAGCACACAGCCCTATAAGAACACAGCCCTATAAGAACACAGCCCTATAAGCACACAGCTCTATAAGAACACAGCCCTATAAGCACACAGCCCTATAAGCACACAGCCCTATAAGAACACAGCCCTATAAGCACACAGCCCTATAAGCACACAGCCCTATAAGCACACAGCTCTATAAGCACACAGCCCTATAAGCACACAGCCCTATAAGAACACAGCCCTATAAGAACACAGCTCTATAAGAACACAGCTCTATAAGCACACAGCCCTATAAGCACACAGCCCTATAAGCACACAGGTCTATAAGCACACAGCTCTATAAGCACACAGCCCTATAAGAACACAGCCCTATAAGAACACAGCCCTATAAGAACACAGCTCTATAAGCACACAGCCCTATAAGCACACAGCCCTATAAGCACACAGCCCTATAAGAACACAGCCCTATAAGAACACAGCTCTATAAGCACACAGCCCTATAAGCACACAGCCCTATAAGCACACAGCCCTATAAGAACACAGCCCTATAAGAACACAGCTCTATAAGCACACAGCTCTATAAGCACACAGTCCTATAAGCACACAGCTCTTTAAGCACACAGCCCTATAAGCACACAGCCCTACAAGCACACAGTCCTACAAGCACACAGCTCTATAAGCACACAGCCCTATAAGCACACAGCCCTATAAGCACACAGCTCTATAAGCACACAGCTCTATAAGAACACAGCCCTATAAGCACACAGCCCTATAAGAACACAGCCCTATAAGAACACAGCTCTATAAGAACACAGCTCTATAAGCACACAGCCCTATAAGCACACAGCCCTATAAGAACACAGCCCTATAAGCACACAGCTCTATAAGCACACAGCTCTATAAGAACACAGCCCTATAAGAACACAGCCCTATAAGAACACAGCTCTATAAGCACACAGCCCTATAAGCACACAGCCCTATAAGCACACAGCCCTATAAGCACACAGCTCTATAAGCACACAGCCCTATAAGCACACAGCTCTATAAGCACACAGCCCTATAAGCACACAGCTCTATAAGCACACAGCCCTATAAGAACACAGCCCTATAAGCACACAGCCCTATAAGCACACAGCCCTATAAGCACACAGCCCTATAAGCACACAGCTCTATAAGCACACAGCCCTATAAGCACACAGCCCTATAAGCACACAGCTCTATAAGCACACAGCCCTATAAGCACACAGCCCTATAAGAACACAGCCCTATAAGCACACAGCCCTATAAGCACACAGCCCTATAAGAACACAGCCCTATAAGAACACAGCTCTATAAGCACACAGCTCTATAAGAACACAGCCCTATAAGCACACAGCCCTATAAGCACACAGCCCTATAAGAACACAGCCCTATAAGCACACAGCCCTATAAGCACACAGCCCTATAAGCACACAGCTCTATAAGCACACAGCCCTATAAGCACACAGCCCTATAAGAACACAGCCCTATAAGAACACAGCCCTATAAGAACACAGCTCTATAAGCACACAGCCCTATAAGCACACAGCCCTATAAGCACACAGGTCTATAAGCTCACAGCTCTATAAGCACACAGCCCTATAAGAACACAGCCCTATAAGAACACAGCTCTATAAGCACACAGCCCTATAAGCACACAGCCCTATAAGCACACAGCCCTATAAGAAGACAGCCCTATAAGAACACAGCTCTATAAGCACACAGCCCTATAAGCACACAGCCCTATAAGCACACAGCCCTATAAGAACACAGCCCTATAAGAACACAGCTCTATAAGCACACAGCTCTATAAGCACACAGTCCTATAAGCACACAGCTCTTTAAGCACACAGCCCTATAAGCACACAGCCCTACAAGCACACAGTCCTACAAGCACACAGCTCTATAAGCACACAGCCCTATAAGCACACAGCCCTATAAGCACACAGCTCTATAAGCACACAGCTCTATAAGAACACAGCCCTATAAGCACACAGCCCTATAAGAACACAGCCCTATAAGAACACAGCTCTATAAGAACACAGCTCTATAAGCACACAGCCCTATAAGCACACAGCCCTATAAGAACACAGCTCTATAAGCACACAGCTCTATAAGGACACAGCTCTATAATCACACAGCTCCATAAGCACACAATTCTACCAGCACACAGCTCTATAAGCACACAGATCTATAAAGAAACAGATCTATAAGCACGCAGATCTATACCAACAGGTGACAAGGGACACTACCAATATATGAGTACTACAGGGTGGTACATGGCTTAGAGGAATCCCCCATCTGGACTAGGGTAGGTACCTGGGGTACCCCATTCTTGAGACCTACAATGTGTACCTGGGTAGATTTTGGAAATAGGGGATTGGTAGCTGGACTTGTGACAGACCTAGACCACCCTGTACTACTTACTTATGGCTATACATACCTGCAGATGACACCCAAGGCATGAAGGCGGGAGATTGCACAGACTATTTCTGCAGCCCAAGTTTTGATACAGGATTCAGGAAGTTTGAAAGTTTCAGGATTTCTTGAGTCAAGCTCATCAAATAAGTCTGTCATAGCTCGGGCTCGGTTCTTGGTTGGTGATTTGAGATCACATTCAAAAGAAGCTGATCGTGTAAGATCTTTGGAGGTAATTCGCTTCAGACTGACCTTCCTTTTAGGGGTGGATGTGGGTAGTATTGATGTGGGGGTTAGGCTGGCTGTGGGGGTACCTGATGCATGAGCAGGGGTTACAGAGGCCATCTTGTCATCTCCTACACCTGCGTCACTGATATCACTGTCATTGGAATTGTGGCAATCATAGATGCTGGGTTCGGTAGACTCATGTGAGTTGGAGGATGTGTTATCACCTACAGCAGTTACAGGATCAGGTGAATCTAAGATAGGACTGTCCAAACCTCCTGACTCAGACAGCACACGATCAACTAGTTTGATAAGTTCCTTGGAACTCTGAACAATCCTTTGAGCGTCCAAACTGAGGTCTCCCTCTGTAATACTGGGAGAGCTATCCTGCTGGGAGTCCAGACGGTCACTACGTGATGTGTCCTCACTCCCAAACACATCATCACCTGTACTGTTGCTTGTATCAGCATGTGGCTCCCCCTGCTGGTCACATATCTCAGTTGTCTCCCCTGTCTCTTCTGGAATGCTCTCGATGTGGTCCGACATGTTACTGTCAAGGCGGGACATGGCATCACTGTCAAAGCTATTGATAGAGAACTGTTCCAGAGTTGGTCTGGTTTGATCCAACATCTCTTGGAAGTCATGGCCATCATCCAGGTTGATTTTACTGGATTCAGCAGCACCTACACTGTCTGCACCAAGTGTTACATCACTGACTGACTTGCCCTCGTCTGACGACAGACTGGATAACCTAAGGTAGTCAGGTTTTAAACTGGAGGAGCCAGCATCAGGAGCAGAAGTGTCTGGAGCAGATGTGTCTGGATCAACTTCATCAGGGGATGTCACCTGGTTGGAGAAATGAACAACACGTCCAGCAGAGGTATTGGGGCCTATAGCGATCTGGGTAGGCTTCTTCTGGTCCATGTTGGTGGGTGTCACAGACGGCACAGCAGTGGAGTCAGTATCCTCAGCGTGACACACCTTCTGTCCCGAGTAAACATTACTGCTGTTTTGTGGGTAGAGTTCAACCGGAGAGTTGTCTCCCCCTGTAAGAGTATCCTGGTTCTGGAGGAAGCTGCTGATGTGAGTCCACAGTTTTCCCCCGCTGGCATATTGCAGCAACAGATAGATGGCATTGTGCGTCTCATAGAACTTATACAGGCTGACCATGTATGGACAGCTAGTTGGCAGGATGGATGGCACACGAGTTGTCGGGGTAACCGCTGCCTTGTGAACTGTCTGGGATAATACAAATGTCTATGATTAACATCTACTAGGTTTAATGCAATCAGAATAACTGCATTTATGAATGATCTCATTAACTACTATCTCTTTCACACTCTAATACTAAGCCTCCCTGTGTGATGACCGGTCCCAGGGGGCTGCTTCAGGGTGGGGGACAGTTAGTCACCCAATCTCAGCTACAATTCACTGAGCACTGCTGAGAAAAACCGTTTCATAAGATTCAGGGCCTAGCTGGTGAATATAATCACTATCACTGTTATGCTTCATTTACATATTCAGTGAATCAAATTGTATCCCTTCATGAATTCAGTTAGCTTTGGCTTGCATTAAATATTCATGGCTTTTATGAAAAGAAGTGTTTTGCTTGTAGGTGGGTGCTATTGAATAAAGCGAGACATGCAGAGAGGAATATTTCTGATAGAATGAAAAGAACTCTGTGTGACATGTGACCGATATATTACCTTGATGACATATGTCTCATCCGAGGTTCGGTCCATCACCAGAACAACACGGTCCACTGTACCCAGCACCTTGTAGCTCCGTAACTCAGACATAGACCCTTGGATGAAAGCCAGCGATGGGTCAAGGTCAAGTGAGGGTGACAGGGTGATGTCAGTCTATAAAATTGAAAACATTCAACTTAGTGATTTAGATACCAATCATCACTTTGTGATGTAGATACGTAGGATGACTTAGTAATGTAGATACCTTGGATCACTAAGCGATGTAGATACCTATGATCACTTAGTGATGTAGATACCTAGGATGACTTAGTGATGTAGATACCTAGGATGACTTAGTGATGTAGATACCTAGGATGACTTAGTGATGTAGATACCTTGTATAACTTAGTGATGTAGATACCTAGGATGACTTAGTGATGTAGATACCTTGTATGACTTAGTGATGTAGATACCTAGGATGACTTAGTGATGTAGATACCTTGTATGACTTAGTGATGTAGATACCTAGGATGACTTAGTAATGAAGATACCTTGAATCACTTAGTGATGTAGATACCTAGGATCACTTAGTGATGTAGATACCTAGGATGACTTAGTGATTTAGATACCTAAGATCACTTAGAGAGTGAGTTCAGTTTTACACTGCACTCAGCAATATTCCAGCCATGTGGCCGCGGTCTGTAAATAATTGAGGCTGGACCAGACAATCCAGTGATCAACAACATTAGCATCGATCTGCGCAATTGGTAACTGATGACATGTGTCAACCAAGTCAGCGAGTCTGACCACCTGATCAAGCTAGTCGCCTCTTAGGACAAGCATAGTCGCCTTTCATGGCAAGCATGGCTTGCAGAAGGCCTGTTCTACCCTGGGACCTTCATGGGTCAGGATCACTTAGTGATATAGATACCCAGGATCACTTTGAGACGCAGTTACCTTGGATTACTTAATGATGTTGATACCCAGGATAACTTAATGATGTAAATACCTCGGATCACTTAGTGATGTAGATACCCAGCATCACTTAAATGGGGGTGAAGGGTTGCAATGGTACATAAGGTGGGGTGTGTTTCTATGGTACATTGGGGGGAGCATGTTGCTATGGTACACCAGGTGTGGTGTGTGTCTCTATGGTACATCAGGGGGCAGCATGTTGCTATGGTACACCAGATGGGGTGTGTGTTGCTATGGTACACTCAGAGGGGTGCATGTTGTTAAGGTACACTATGTGGTGTGTGTATGTTGCTATGGTACACCAGGTGGGGTGTGTTATTATGGTACACCAGATGGGGGGAGATTGCCAAGGTACACTGGGTAGGTTCTGTGTTGCTAAGGTGTATACTGACTGCAGCCCATCGCCTCTCGTCTGCAGTGTCCTGTGCCATGTGCAGATTGTACAAGTCTTCAGCCTTCATCAGGTACTGGGCTGTTTTTCTCCGCACCGCATCACGCCGACTCTTGTTGCTGTCCCCTTCAGTCAACAACCAACACAGAGTTTATTTCTTCTGAAGCTCATCTAAAGGTCATCTTAATGACTTTCCACAAATGACACAGGCAAGGCATTCTGTGCTGGTGTCAACTAGTATTTCTGGGCTCCTTAACTCAACAGACTATATTGTTGTAAATGTTTTTTCAACTTACAGTTACTTCCCCAACAGGAGACTTAACCCTCATGCACTCCATATTTACTGAGGAACCTGAGGATTCTTGGAGAACGTTTCACAGACTTTGTTACCTTCACAGTACCAACTTACACCAACAATTGTTTGTTACTTCGCAATGGCTAACAGTAGAATTACTTTGGAACAATTTCATTTTTATATTATTCTGATTGTCTGAATTACTTCGGTACACGTTAGTTCAAAAGGAACAAGACTACTGCAAGGGACACCCTGATGGTCACTCACCCTGCACTCCCTGAAGCAAGATTCCAACTCCGGTCTTGTAACAAGCAAAGGACATTTCATAGTTTGCATTGGCTTCATGCTCCTGTGCAAGACAGATCTGGTGAGCAGCAAGATAGATGTAGTCATCCTTGCCTCCCAAATCCATGCTTGACACACTGGAATGTGTCCCTGCACGACTCTTCCGGGCGGGGCTTGGGGTGTTACTTCTGATGTGACGTGCAGGACTTGCTGACAGTGAGCTGGTTTTCCTTGCAGGACTTGAAGACACAGATGATGTCTTGTGTGCTGGACTTGCACATACTGAGCCAGACTTGGTTGGACTGACTGCTGTGGAGTCAGGCCTGTGTGCTGGACTCGCTGATGCCGATGCTGTCCTGACTGATGATGAAAACTGAGAGCTGGTTGTTGAGCTGACACTTCCTGTTCTTAACGAGGGAAACGACAGGTCGATATCCCCTTTCCCACATTCCACTTTTGACTCACCTCGACTCCGTAGAGGATCAAATTCTCCAATTTCAAAAATGACATCTTCCCCTTCTGGACTCAACTCTTGTGACTCATCCATATCTGCCACGTTTTTAGTTGCCATGTCCTCCTTCCCATCCTCCGTCCTCGCCCTGTCCTCATCCTCGCCCAGCTGGGCACATGTATGCAGGGCCTTCACCAGCCAGCTGTTGCTTCGGGTCATGCCAACCTCCACCTCCCCTACCAATTCCGAAGCCAGGGGGTCAAACAAGCTGATGTCTGTGTCAGGGAGAGAGGTCCCCAGCGGAGAGTCCAGATCAGTGTCTCCAGCCTCACCAAACGAGGCAGAGGAGTCCAGGCTGATGGTGTCTGGTGGCTGTGGGAAGTTCCAGGTGCCCTCCAAAACCCGAGCCCTGAAACAACCATGAGGCAGCTCATCACTAGAGCATCATTTCACCCATATGTAAATCAGTTGATCTGAAGCATATCCATGTTTGTTGACCTGCACCTGTCAGCAATACAATGGACAACATACACATCCACCTCACAATCACACAATCAGTTAGGTTATCAAGCCGGACCTCCCAGTACAATGTCCATGCTGGTGACCTATTCTAACAGAGACAAATGTTTAAAAAGCAGTGAAATCTTACTCCTCTTTCCTGCCATTCACTGATAGTGTGACCAGTTGATCTGAGCTTGCTTCTGTTTCTTCTGACGTGTTAGCAGAGTTACTGGAGCACCTGGAGCTCTGGCCAGGAGCCATCACTGGGACTACATCCGGGGGTGGGTTGCTGTCTGTGGCATCACTGGAGATGATGTCCAACTTGGAAGGTCGTAGAGCAGGAGGACCACCAGAGCCCTGTGATGTCTTCCCACCCTTCAAAAAAAACCCAAGAAGAATGTCAGAGTAACAGATGTCATTATCCACTTTTCTCATCTACAGAGATGGTGTAACAGAGGCCCTTACTTTCTACCATGTCCTCTACAAATTTCAGAAAGTTCACATTCTACCACAACCCCACAAAGGTTAAGAGAGTACACTTCTATACTGTCAGTATTTAGATGTAATCCCTGGGGTTGTTACAGGAACAGAAAATACAGTGGAGACAGTCAATGAAGGATCCAAGCAAGTATACCATCCCTTTACATATTGTAGACAATCCATCATTGAGAGTTCCAAGTATGTTCTAAAAAAAGCCTTTTTATTCATTATATGGCCGCTCACTACATGGAGTCACCTCTTTGCCATACATGTGCAGCCAACCAGGTAGCATACCATCATATCATCATCCCTTCTGCTGAATAGATCGGTGAAAGGAATTGGGAGGTGGGTGGCCCTACCCCATGGGTGATTCTTTTCAAAGAAATGAAACCTCTACAGGTTTATCTAATTCTTTTTCATAGTGATCGTCCTTGGAGATACATATATGCATTAACTCAGACTCCCAAAGACCGGGATCTATGAAGATAACTTACCCATAACAGTCACCTGTCACGTGACCCATAGCTTCCGTGAGAGGCATTATGACTGGGAGGAAACGACCTCACAAGTTCAGCAATACAGATGTCGCAAACGGTGTGAAAATAAAAACAATGTCCACTATGTGAAATCAAACAAGAGCACTGTAAGGGGGAAAACCAACTCACAATTGACTATGAACTCGTGAGAGAAATTGAAAGTAGTCAGACATTTCAACAGATTATTGATTATACACAACTGAAAGCACGCTCAGTCTGCCAACATAGCATTTAAATCGCCAACCCTTCACGCAGATGTTACCACCACCAGAAATACTGCCTTCCATGTTAACAGCTGAATGGAAATAGACAATAGACATTAACAAGAGTCATCAGATGACATATCCCCCCGGTCCCCACATGTTTGAAAGGACAAAGCATCTGACAGTTACTTATTGTTTTTTTAAGAGTTTGAATTGTTTCTATGGAAATCATGGAAAACATAAATGTTACATATCTGTAATCAGCAAAGTCACCATTTCAAAATCTGTCTCATATATCTGCCAAAATCAGATGAAAGATATGAAATGGTTTTCGAGTTGTGCTTCCGGAAAGAAGCCCATCCCTCCATTTCCATGGAAACCGACAAAACACCAAAAAATCACAAAATCCTGTAAATACCAAAAGGCACCACTTTGGGGTCTGCCACACATATCTAGAAAGTTTTACTAACAGATATTAAGAAGTTTTTGAGTTCTGCTTTGAGACTAAGCTTGAAATGTTTCCATGAAACCGAGAAAATAATAAATCACAAAAACCTGCAAATAGCAAAAGGCACCACTATATGTTCCGACTGATATATCTTCCAAGTTTTGCAGAAAAATATTGAATGGTTTTTGAGTTCTGCTTCGGAAACGAATCACACCTCTCACTTTTGAGACTAAGCTTGAAATGTTTCCATGGAAACTGAGAAAATATTAAATCACAAAAACCTGTCTATACCAAAAAGGCACCACTATATGTTCTGATTGATATATCTACCAAGTATTGCAGGAAAATATCAAATCGTTTTTGAGTTTTGCTCTGGGAAACAAAGCCCACCCCACCATTAGACTAACACCAAAATGTTCCATGGAAAAACAAAAACAACAGTCATCAGAAGATGACATATCCCCCCCAGGCCCCACATATTTGAAAGGACAAATCATCTGAGAGTTACTTGATGTTTTCTTAGCTAAAGTTTGAATCGTTTCCATGGAAGCCATGAAAAACGTAAATGCCATATATCTGTAAACAGCTTCACCAAAAGTGATTACAGACGAGGCGTCGACTATATCCCCCTACATTACATGTCGGGGGGATAATAAGGAGGACTGGACAGTCAATCTAACATGATTCACATATCCCAGGTGACCTGCAGCAGGTCAAACCCAGTCCACGCCAGCCAAGTGTGAGAGTGTGAAGTATGCAAAGCAGACTTAGACGTAGTTTGCAAAGGCAATATAATGTTCCCTAAGGACGATGAAAACCGTATATACAGTAGTTGAGGACTCAGACATTCTTCAATGGAGAAATTAATCACCCTAGAACACTATCAAGGACGTGTGAAGGGTGAGAGTGATAGCAGAAGGAAATAATGATACTGGATCGGATGCTTACCTGGTTGACTGCGCATGTGTGGCAAAGCAATGACGCCATGGCGTGAGGGGCCGCATAATGAATAAAAAGGCTTTTTTATTTATTGTACAATATTTTATTGAAACATTGATACAATTGTCGCATGACATTTTCTACTGAAAATATATACATGTACCCCAAGGACGATCTCCTTGGGACGATCAGAATATACCCATTCTGTAAAGACTTGGGGCACCATGGCAACTGGTTGCTGTATATTTCACCCTTTCTGTGAAGACCTAGGACACCATGGCGACTGGTTGCTATATATTTCAACCATTCTCTACAGACAGGGGATACCATGGCAACTGATTGCTGTAATAAGGGGTTACCATGGCAACTGTCCTTTGATCAATACAGAAGACAGCAGACCTGGTTCAATCTGGTTGTACATTTACCTGCCAGAATTTCTCAAATATGTGAGACTTGAAGAGATGTGGTTGTTTGCCGATAAAGTTTAAGAGATCAAGGCCACTTTGTCTTCTTTCTTCAATTACAGTGTCATCAAAACGGCCTGTAAACAGATACACAACTTTCTATCTCAAGACATGCTTCATGACCATCAGTGTACCTGTAATAGTAAATAGCATAAAACAATGATGAAAGCCCAGTGCATTCCATGTTTATCTCATTTCAGTTATTTGTACGGGTCCGAGTAACACCATAGTAACTAGGTAGTAACACCACAGTAACTAGGCAGTAACACCACAGTAACTAGGTAGTAACACCAGAGTTAACTAGGTAGTAACACCACAGTAACTAGGTAGTAACACCACAGTAACTAGACAGTAACACCACAGTAACTAGGTAGTAACACCACAGTAACTAGGTAGTAACACCACAGTAACTAGGTAGTAACACCACAGTAACTAGGCAGTAACACCATAGTAACTAGACAGTAACACCACAGTAACTAGGTAGTAACACCACAGTAACTAGGCAGAAACACCATAGTAACAAGATAGTAACACCAGAGTAGCTAGGTAGTCACACTATAGTAGCTAGGTAGTAACACCAGAGTAACTAGGTAGTAACACTACGGTAACCAGGTAGTAACACCACAGTAACTAGGTAGTAACACCACAGTATCTAGGTAGCAACACCATAGTAACTAGACAGTAACACCACAGTAACTAGGTAGTAACACCACAGTAACTAGGTAGTAACACCACAGTAACTAGGCAGTAACACCATAGTAACTAGACAGTAACACCACAGTAACTAGGTAGTAACACCACAGTATCTAGGTAGTAACACCAGAGTAACAAGGTCGTAACACCACAGTAACTAGGTAATAACACCACAGTAACTAGGTAGTAACACCACAGTAACTAGACAGTAACACCACAGTAACTACACAGTAACACCACAGTAACTAGGTAGTAACACCACAGTAACTAGGCAGTAACACCAGAGTAACTAGACAGTAACACCACAGTAACTAGGTAGTAACACCACAGTAACTAGGTAGCAACACCACAGTATCTAGGTAGTAACACCATAGTAACTAGACAGTAACACCACAGTAACTAGGTAGTAACACCACAGTAACTAGGTAGTAACACCACAGTAACTAGGCAGTAACACCATAGTAACTAGACAGTAACACCACAGTAACTAGGTAGTAACACCACAGTATCTAGGCAGTAACACCAGAGTAACAAGGTCGTAACACTACAGTAACTAGGTAGTAACACTACAGTAACTAGGTCGTAACACCACAGTATCTAGGTAGTAACACCACAGTATTTAGGTAGCAACACCACAGTAACTAGGTAGTAACATCACAGTAACTAGGTAGTAACACCACAGTAACTAGGTAGTAACACCACAGTATCTAGGCAGTAACACCACAGTATCTAGGCAGTAACACCACAGAATCTAGGTAGTAACACTACAGTAACTAGGTAGTAACACCACAGTAACTAGGTAGTAACACCACAGTATCTAGGCAGTAACACCAGAGTAACTAGGTAGTAACACCACAGTAACTAGGCAGTAACACCACAGTCACTAGGTAGTAACACCACAGTATCTAGGCAGTAACACCAGAGTAACAAGGTCGTAACACCACAGTCACTAGGTAGTAACACCATAGTAACTAGGTAGTAACACCATAGTAACAAGATAGTAACACCAGAGTAGCTAGGTAGTCACACTATAGTAGCTAGGTAGTAACACCAGAGTAACTAGGTAGTAACACTACGGTAACCAGGTAGTAACACCACAGTAACTAGGTAGTAACACCACAGTATCTAGGTAGCAACACCATAGTAACTAGACAGTAACACCACAGTAACTAGGTAGTAACACCACAGTAACTAGGTAGTAACACCACAGTAACTAGGCAGTAACACCATAGTAACTAGACAGTAACACCACAGTAACTAGGTAGTAACACCACAGTATCTAGGTAGTAACACCAGAGCAACAAGGTCGCAACACCACAGTAACTAGGTAATAACACCACAGTAACTAGGTAGTAACACCACAGTAACTAGGCAGTAACACCATAGTAACTAGACAGTAACACCACAGTAACTAGGTAGTAACACCACAGTAACTAGGTAGTAACACTACAGTAACTAGGCAGTAACACCAGAGTAACTAGACAGTAACACCACAGTAACTAGGTAGTAACACTACAGTAACTAGGTCGTAACACCACAGTATCTAGGTAGTAACACCACAGTATTTAGGTAGCAACACCACAGTAACTAGGTAGTAACATCACAGTAACTAGGTAGTAACACCACAGTAACTAGGTAGTAACACCACAGTATCTAGGCAGTAACACCACAGTATCTAGGCAGTAACACCACAGTATCTAGGTAGTAACACCACAGTAACTAGGTAGTAACACCACAGTAACTAGGTAGTAACACCACAGTATCTAGGCAGTAACACCAGAGTAACTAGGTAGTAACACCACAGTATCTAGGCAGTAACACCACAGTCACTAGGTAGTAACACCACAGTATCTAGGCAGCAACACCAGAGTAACAAGGTCGTAACACCATAGTAACTAGGTAGTAACACCATAGTAACTAGGTAGTAACACCACAGTAACTAGGTAGTAACACCACAGTAACTAGGTAGTAAGACCACAGTATCTAGGTAGTAAGACCACAGTATCTAGGTAGTAACACCATAGTAACTAGACAGAAACACCACAGTAACTAGGTAGTAACACCACAGTAACTAGGCAGTAACACCAGAGTAACAAGGTCGTAACACCATAGTAACTAGGTAGTAACACCACAGTAACTAGGCAGTAACACCACAGTAACTAGGTAGTAACACCACAGTAACTAGGTAGTAACACCACAGTCACTAGGTAGTAACACCACAGTATGTAGGCAGTAACACCAGAGTAACAAGGTCGTAACACCATAGTAACTACGTAGTAACACCATAGTAACTAGGTAGTAACACCACAGTAACTAGGTAGTAACACCACAGTAACTAGGTAGTAACACCACAGTATCTAGGTAGTAACACCATAGTAACTAGACAGAAACACCACAGTAACTAGGTAGTAACACCACAGTAACTAGGCAGTAACACCACAGTAACTAGGCAGTAACACCATAGTAACTAGACAGTAACACCACAGTAACTAGGTAGTAACACCACAGTATCTAGGCAGTAACACCAGAGTAACAAGGTCGTAACACCAGAGTAACTAGGTAGTAACACTACAGTAATTAGGTCGTAACACCACAGTATCTAGGTAGCAACACCACAGTATTTAGGTAGTAACACCACAGTAACTAGGTAGTAACACCACAGTAACTAGGTAGTAACACCAGAGTAACAAGGTCGTAACACCACAGTAACTAGGTAGTAACACCACAGTAACTAGGTAGTAACACCACAGTAACTAGGTAGTAACACCACAGTAACTAGGTAGTAACACCACAGTAACTAGGTAGTAACACCACAGTATCTAGGCAGTAACACCACAGTATCTAGGTAGTAACACCACAGTATCTAGGTAGTAACACCACAGTAACTAGGTAGTAACACCACAGTATCTAGGCAGTAACACCAGAGTAACTAGGTAGTAACACCACAGTCACTAGGTAGTAACACCACAGTAACTAGGCAGTAACACCAGAGTAACTAGGTAGTAACACCACAGTAACTAGGCAGTAACATCACAGTCACTAGGTAGTAACACCAGAGTATCTAGGTAGTAACACCACAGTAACTAGGTAGTAACACCACAGTATCTAGGCAGTAACACCAGAGTAACTAGGTAGTAACACCACAGTAACTAGGCAGTAACACCACAGTCACTAGGTAGTAACACCACAGTATCTAGGCAGTAACACCATAGTAACTAGGTAGTAACACCACAGTAACTAGGTAGTAACACCACAGTATCTAGGCAGTAACACCAGAGTAACAAGGTCGTAACACCATAGTAACTAGGTAGTAACACCATAGTAACTAGGTAGTAACACCACAGTAACTAGGTAGTAACACCACAGTAACTAGGTAGTAACACCACAGTATCTAGGTAGTAACACCATAGTAACTAGACAGAAACACCACAGTAACTAGGTAGTAACACCACAGTAACTAGGTAGTAACACCACAGTAACTAGGCAGTAACACCATAGTAACTAGACAGTAACACCACAGTAACTAGGTAGTAACACCACAGTATCTAGGCAGTAACACCAGAGTAACAAGGTCGTAACACCAGAGTAACTAGGTAGTAACACTACAGATATTAGGTCGTAACACCACAGTATCTAGGTAGCAACACCACAGTATCTAGGCAGTAACACCATAGTAACTAGGTAGTAACACCACAGTAACTAGGCAGTAACATCACAGTCACTAAGTAGTAACACCACAGTATCTAGGCAGTAACACCAGAGTAACAAGGTCGTAACACCATAGTAACTAGGTAGTAACACCATAGTAACTAGGTAGTAACACCACAGTAACTAGGTAGTAACACCACAGTATCTAGGCAGTAACACCAGAGTAACAAGGTCGTAACACCACAGTAACTAGGTAGTAACACCACAGTAACTAGGTAGTCACACTATAGTAGCTAGGTACTAACACCACAGTAACTAGGTACGCAACACTGTTTGAAAGGCAGAGACCATCCAGCGGGTGTGGATAGGTTTCATGACACTTTCATGGAGATCAACAGCTTTGCCGACACTGACTAAAGTGGTCCTTCATCAGTGCCAATTTATTAGAGTCAGTCCATTTAATTTAATCCTTTTGAACTGTTTTAAGCTTATCTGGCCTATGCAGCAAGTGTTGTTTTTAGGAAAACATCACTGATTGCATACATGCGGAAGTACTCCACAGAATGGTGTTCAAGATTAGCAGCAAACTTTAATATGTGATCGGATTTACTTCACATAAAACTTTCAGATGCAAGTAAGCTTTGAAACTGTCAAACTAAACTATTTTTTGAGAATTAGGCAAGTCGCAAAAATATTGTGATGTAAAAACGTCTGTTGGTCATCACACGCAAAAATATCATGATGCAAAAATTTTGTGATTTACAGTAGTTCATACAAAATAAAACAAGCTGAAGTAGTTTCTGACAATAAACTTGAAACCCAGATCAAGTTAGTTTAATTGCTATCAGGGGCAGGTAACTTTGTATCCAAGGGAAAGATTCTGGTAGTTGCTGTATTTTGCAATGCACACATATCAACAGAAGTCAATTCTAGATAACATACTGCACCTGGTAAAACATCAGTGCATCAATGGTATTTATTTTCTACCAACGATTACTTGCTATCGGAAACTCAACAACTGCAATGCATTGATAGTTTGATGCATCGTTACATCCCTACTATGTACATAGCAACTATATGGCATCTACATGTATCTACACAGTCACTACATAACATTTACATACTACCTACATAATATATACAAAGCAAGCATTGATTGTTTTTCCTACAACTGAAAATTTTTACTTGCTGACTCCCTGTTACAAATACAGTCAGGAGATTGTAAAGTCTTCACTTTAAAGTTGCAAAGTCATAGTATAGCATCTACTTTTATAAAACTCATCTTTATTTTTACTAAAAGATAACTATATCTTGTTTACACAGTAACTAATTTTGTCATGGTACTTACTGTGATGACAGGGCACCAGAAAAATTGAAATCAGTTGTATCTTAACAACATCAACCATTGCCTTAAAAAGCTCAATGAAATTTTTTGCCCATAGAATAGTGCAGTCTTACCAAACAGTTTGGGTTTAGCAAACTGTGGAAATTCCTCCCGTCTGTGAAGTGCCTTGTGGAGACTAGACATAGCTTTGTGAAGCTGCTTGAAATCATTGTAGCGTTTCCAGATGATTGTCTGCCAAACCAAACCAGAAACAGCTAACATTAAACACACACAAATGATGATTATGCTAAAATGTCCCACCCACATGCTGCTGTCCTTACAAGCACAGCGTTCCCGTTAACCGGTAAATTCTGGTATATGACCGGTAAAATTTGACAAGGACCGGTAAATATAATGTCCACCAGTCCCAATGACCGGCAGTATCAATTTGAGAGCTCACATTAAAAATCCATCCTAAATCTTCTTTGAATAAAATGCATCGGAGTTTTAAAATAAAGTATTACTCAACTGACGTTGTTTGTTGTAAAAACGAAACTGGGTTTCCCACTATACTATTTTTAGATCATAGTAGCCTGTGTAACCCCGAACCAAAACATTTCTTTATACATTCAACGTTGCTTTGAGGTTATTAACACAAGCATGGCGGCCAAGCAAACGTATTTGAACTTTTTCTTCTGGGGCAAAGCAGGGACTGATACGGGTAAAAGGAAAACCAGTCATGTACAAAAAAAATGTACTGATGGACAATCTGAACAGGAGTCTGGTAAAAAAATAAAAACCATGTCTAAAAAAACAACACTCAAGGAGGACTGGCTGAATGAGTTTCAGTGGTTGCGTTATGGGGATGGCGAAAAATGTACTGCAGAATATGTGAGGCAGCATCAAAAACAAATGGCCTTACAAAAGGCTGCATTAATATGCAGAAGTCTGCAATGAAAGAACATAGAGACAAACAGTAAAAATATGAATGCGCACATGACAGCGGCTAAAGAAAGACGGATGATACGTTAACAGCTATGGTCATGATGATGAGAACAGGTCTGTTTATAGCGCAGAAATTTATTCCTGCAAGTAAATTCGAACAAACCTGTAGAGGTTGTAGCCAAGAGCAGGTAACTCTTCAGACTATAGCCTTCAGCAAAACACTTCTGTTCTGTAACCAATACAGACAGAATGTGGGGAGGTGGGTGGCCTTACCCCAAGGAGGACTCTATTCAAAGAATCTGCAACCTCTACAGGTTTGTTCGATTCTTTTTCATAGAGATCTTCCTTGGGGTACTTATAAGCATAAGACAGACTCCTAAAGACTGATCTTAGGGAGAGGCATTCTGTCTGCTCATAAACCTGACATAAGATTATAAGCTTTATTACAAACTGAAAGTAACAAGGACTCAAACTTACCTGGTCACGTGACCTTCTGTGCCTTGCAGCGGGGGTGCGGACCAGGGCCAGGCTAGTACATGGTCTAACCCTACCATTCTACAAGAAAGCCGTAGGGTGCCTATAAAAATTGCCCCCCGCCTTTTTTTCCCCCAAAAACGGGAGCCAGGACAGGCGACTGATATATCTAGTTCAATTCTCAGGCACCGGCCAACGTGCTATGGAAGGACTCAGACAGTCTAGACCAGTAATGAAAAAATACCACCACCATAATAGAGCCCACCACCGGGATAAAAGATGGAAAGTATAAAGTAAGAGACTGCCACCAGTCTACTTGTTGCAGCTACAAAGTTAAATGATTGTTCATCAATTGTGAGGATAGCTCAATCGGCTAGGCCACTCGTGCCCTGCCCACTGGTGAGAACTGACTGGCCAAACCGAGCATGCTCGCTTGACAGTCTGTCTAACTGGCAATGACGGATGAACGTGCTCGGTTGGCCCCAAGTAGCCGCGGTGCAGATCTCCTCAATGGGCAAGGCAGGTGCATATGCCTTAGACGTCGCCACAGCCCTAACCAAATGAGCTTTCAAACCCTCAGGGGGTATACGACCTTTCGAGGTGTATCCCATACAAATGGCAGAGACAAGCCACCTAGATATGGTCTGCTTGTTCGCCGGAAGGCCAGCCTTGCCACCATAACACCATTCTTCCTAATGTCTTTTGTTTGTTTGATATAAGCCTTAAGGGTCTTACGGACATCTAAGACATGAACACGTCGAAGAGAGGTACCGGGCGGTGAAGGCTGTGTGAAAACAGGGAGCTCAATAGGCGCTGTTATGTGAAAGGTGCTATCTCTCTTAGGACGGTAAGTATCTGGCAATCGAATGCACACTCTGTCTTTGTGGAACACTGTTACTTCAGGGTTGGCGGACATAGCATGTATGTCGCCTACCTGCCTGCCAGAGGTTACCGCCACAAGAAAAGCAGTCTTCCATGTCAATAGCTGGAGGGAAAGAGCCGACAGGTTGTGAAAAAGAGGACCGGACAACCAATCAAGAATGACTGGCAAGTCACACGGGGGGACTAATCCGCCGGGACGGACGAATTCTGTCCACACCTGCAAGGAAGCGCTGAACTAGAGGGTGCTGCCCCAATAATGCACCGTCAACAGGAATGTGGAAGGCAGAGATTGCCATGGAGTACCCTCTAACTGTAGAAGCAGCCAGAACAGCTTCCAGCTCAGATTGTAGAAACTCCAACACAGATACTAGATCTGCAGAAAAGGGACCGAGAATCCCAATGTCGACACACCAGTGCGCATAACAGGCCCATCTATCCTCATATTGAACGTTTATCGAATCCCTCCGCGAAACCAGAATTGTGTCTGCAACTGATGCAGGAATTCCTCTCGCATGGAGGCGACTCCGGACAGCAGCCAAGCCACCCACTGAATCCTGGGATTCGGTTGCGGCGCTCCGTTCTGGGATAGTAAGTCCGGTCGAAAGGGTAATAGCACACGAGGCTGAGCCAGAAACCTGAGAATTACTGGAAACCAGCTTTGAGCCGACCAAAGCAGTGCCAGAAGCACAAGTAGTCGAGCCGGTTGTGCGGCCAGCTGCGAGAGGACTCATGAGATCAGAGGAACTGGTGGGAACGCCAACAGCACTCTGTCTGTCCAATCGAGCAGAAAGGCGTCGTTGGCTATCGCTCTCGGATCCAGTATCCTTGAGCAAAACACAGGAATCTGATTCGTCGCCCCTGAGGCAAACAGATCTACCTGGAACGACCCGAACAACTGGGAAATATTCCCGAATATCCCCCGATGCAGCATCCACTCGTGTGGTGCTAGTATACATCTCGGCAGCGCATCTCTGCAAACGTTGTCTATGCCCTGGAGATAGACGGGGAGCACCCGAATGTCAAACTGATCGCACCACAGTAGGAACTGCCACGCCTCCTGAAGCAGGGACGGAGACACTGTGCTGCCTTGCTTCAGGATATATGTCATAGCGGTCTGGTTGTCCATCTCTAGACGAACCCCGCACAGACTCCACGAAGCTCTCGAACACATTGATGTGTAAGGTAACTTCGTCCTCGGCCCAACGGCCCGAGACTGATAGTTCACCCAGGACGCGTGTCGGTGTCACTAAGGGGATCCCCCTGGACAGGTTTCCGACTTCCGTCCACCACCCCAGGCGAGGAATCAACCAAGCGGGAGTCTTGAGAACAGTCTCGTAGCTCACCGAATGGGACCACAACTGTGCTAACGCCTGTTGAATGGGTCGCATCCTCAACCTCGCACGTCAGACCACGTCCACTGTAGCCGCCATAGTGCCCAGCAAATGAAGCCAAGTTCTTGCTGTGGCCCTGGGGGACTCGAGGAACTGAAGTACAGCCCTCTGAACTTTGAAGATACGATCTGGGGCCAGGGAAACAATCCCCTGTGCCATGTTGAACCGTGCCCCCAAGAACACCAAATCCTGCATGAGGATCAGGTCTGATTTCTTGAGATTGATTATCCAGCCGGGCTTCAACAGGATGTCCGTCTCCTGCTGTGTGGTATCGTGTGATAACAGGAGCCCGAGGGCCTCAAAAGTTAATCGTCCAGGTACGGGTGACAACACCTGCCCTGTGACCTGGCTAGCTGAGCTGGGATCAACAAAAGTTTGGTGAACACCCTCAGCGCTGTGGAGATGCTGAAGGGTAGAACCCAAAACTGATAACACTTCCCGTCGAACGAAAACTGATGTTTTTTGTTTTGTACATATTTTTATTTAAAAAACATGGTTACAACTGTTGCAAGAATTTAAAGAACATTTAAATGCTTATAAGTACCCCAAGGAGGATCTCTATGAAAAAGAATTTCAAGTATTTTGGAATTGTAAAAACAAAATGGGTGTCAGTCACTCAGCAGTGTAGCCTACTCTGATGGTGAATCAGTCGATGAAATGGAGACTGCTCTTGCAGACGCTACTCTGGAACTCTCCAAAAGTAAATTCATTGGACTAATAATAGATGAAACTGTTAATATCACGTTCGATAAAATATGTAATGTTTGTTCGGGCTGTGGTTGATGGAAGAACAGAAACTGTTCTTCTAGGAAATTTTATTGTCAGCGGAGGAACTGCCGACTTGATTAGTGAAAAGATATGGGAAATAATGGCTGAAAGCGGAATTAGTTTGAATAAAATTGTAGGCCTCTGTTCAGATGGGGCAAGCATTATGACAGGTGTGAGAAATGGTGTTGGAGTTCGCCTTAAAACAAGTGACTGTCCATGTTTAGTACACGTGCACTGCACTGCGCATAGTGTGGCACTGGCAAAGCTGTCCAAATCTATCTCTGAATATCGCGACACACTGAATGAACTATACACTACATCTCTCCCACCCATAAGCTGCAGTCCTTGCAAGCACCGCACTACATCTCTCCCATCCATACCCTGCAGTCCAAACAAGCACTGCATTACATCTGTCCCACCCACACACTGCAGTCCTTAAAGGCACCGAACTACAACTGTCTCACCCACATGCTGTAGTTCTACCAAGTGCTGCACTACATCTGCCCCCCACACATGCTGCAGTCTTTACAAGCTCCTCACTACATCTGTCCCACCCACATGATGCAGTCCTAACAAGCACAGCACCATATCTGCCCAACCCACATGCAGCAGTCCTAACAAGCACTGCACTACATCTGTTATATGTACTGCATTAGAACTGTTTTCTTCAAACCAAACACTCTCACCTCCTTTAAACATTCAGGGCAGCTTATCGGGAACACCTGAAAACACAAAAGTTCTGATAAAAAAAACCCACTGACATAGCAGGGTGATGAATGTATGAGAGAGTATGTGAACAGCATTCATGATAACATGGTTTCAAGCAGCCCTTCACCTGGATGTGTCCCAATAATGTAATTGTTGTAACTCATCTCACAGCAACATGCAACATCTGATCTCAGCAAACATGAGTATATATACACCTTATCAAGAACGATCACCCAATCTAAACATTTGGGTGCTGAGGGCCTTTAGAAAATCTTCACAGGCTTGACCTGTTGGTACATACAGTTAACATGTAGATGTATGCATGGATGGTATTTTCTCCACCAGACTCAAGCTTAATAAAGGTGAACAAAGTTCAATCAAAATATACTGGGAAATGATTTAAAACTACCAACAATTTACTGCACTTTACCGGGCTAAGTGTTTGAGATTAATTAGCGCTGCTTGGGCTTGAACTCTTTGATGGATTACTCACTACCTTGGGACCATCACAGTTAATGAGTGCTCGTTAAATGAGTCATTTGCATCCTAACCCTAAGGATAATAAAGGTTCCCTAACCCTTAGGATCGGAAAGGGTTGTTTGACTCTAAACATGGGTCAGCTCCCTACGGATCGTTAAGAGTATCTAACCCTAAATCCTAAGGATGGCTGACTGGCAGTGATGGGATAAGGAGCAATTACGCAATATAGTGAGACAGTGCTATTACGCCCCTCAGCGAGCCACGAGGGCCACACCTGCTAAAATGCACTCTAGCTGAAAAGGAAAAGAAACCCTAACAGTGATCTGAAACCATAACATTAACATACAGTGAGAGTATCTGTGGTACTGGCACAAGCTCAGTCGACTGAAAGCCACCACCAATTTGTGCGAATGTGTAATCTACTGTCTCGATGTGTAAAGTTCACAAGTTTAGAGCTACGTTTGACCCAAACGGTTACTTCTGACTCGCAACAACCCAAATCTTACTTACTTTGCACGTCACTTTGTAAACAGTAAATCCTTTAGGGTGTAGCTGGGGATCTGACACCTCGAAGAACCAAATGTAATCCACTTTGGTAGAAGCCATTGTGCTTATTTATAACTTTTCAGACTTTCCTATATGGTTATTGCATCTAAATGTAAAAACTATACGAAGCGACGTGTCCATGTTGTTTTCTCTTTTCATTCTACACCATATTCTGGTCGAGGTGTCATTTTCGTTAGGTTACACCGGAAGTACAACCCAAACACAAAATGGATCTTTACAAAAACTTTAACTACATTCGTGAATAGAGACAAGGCTTAAAGCGACATCAAACGTGATTATGTTTACAGACAGATAAACAAATCGTGTTACTGTTTGTTACATTTAAATGACAAAGCAAGGCAATGTTGATCTTAAAGAAATTTTATTCCGTATTCCGTATCTGTTTATTTACATACACCCATTTTATTCACTCCTCCAAGTCGAGAGAGTTCTCTTTCAAAATAGCTATGATTCACTAAGAATGACTGAAACTTAGGCGCTATTTATTTTACTTCTAAACAAACATGGGACTGTTGACAATTTTGAAGAAAATGAAGCAGAAGGAAAAAGAAGTTCGTCTGCTTATGTTGTATCCTTTTTGCAATGGCCTAGTTTATGAGTTAGTTTACATCTGACTGAACTTGTCTCATGCCGTTTAAGACGCTTTCGTTGTCTCATGGTCAGTGACACATTGGTAGTTCTGTAAAATTATAAACGTCATTTTACTGCCATAGACATTAACGGAGGGAAGCAAAATGACATGTTTTGCATTGGGATTTGGGAACTGGAGTTACTTTTACCCAAATCTCTCTTGAACGTGTTGCTGCAATATTTGAGACTGCCCTGATTGGATTGGAACCACGGATCCAGCTTCGCTGTCTTCAGATGCTGTCACCACCAGAGGTTAGCCAAAGCCTTACAAGGCACGGATGACATGTGGACTATTACTTTGATATGAATAGCAGTTTTTCGTATTTGAATTGAAAGGAATGAAATGCTAAGGAGTTCCGTCTATGATCAACTTATGTTAATTGGGGGTGATAATTAAGCAGCTATGGAGCTGCAGGCATCTTGTTAAAATTCCTTAACTGAAATCAGAGGTTTAGACAACGCTGGGAAAACTACCATCCTGAAGAAATTCAATGGTGAAGACATTGACACAATATCTCCAACACTTGGCTTCAATATCAAGACATTGGAACACCGAGGGTAGGCGTATCTGAAATACTTTGTCTTTATTACCTAACGATTATAGCAGAAAACTTAGACTGCAATCTTGTAGTTTTCATTTGTGTATGGATCACTGATTGTAAAGTGCAAAAAAGCTGTAATTTGTGTTGCATAGTTGGATTATAGCCTCACCTTCATTCATTATGTATTTGCACTGTAACTGTGATTACAGATTTTACAAGGGGATAATGATGATGTTTTGGCACTTTTTGCTCTTGTATGTCATCATACCTTAAAATGAATTAATCCTTATATACTGAACTAAACCCACCCACTCACTCCAGTGTTTTGAGGGACATTTTGTCCTACCATATATTCTTCTGGTCCAGAGATTTGTTTCCATGGCAGTTGTATAAGTTTAAGTTGGTTGTTGAATGAATTGGTGTGGAGTCATGAATGTATTGTTTCATTCCAGGTTTAAACTAAATGTCTGGGATGTGGGTGGACAGAAATCTTTGCGCTCGTACTGGCGAAACTACTTTGAGAGCACTGATGGCCTGATCTGGGTGGTGGACAGTGCTGACAGGATGAGGCTGCAGGACTGTAAGCAGGAACTACAGGCACTGCTCCTGGAGGAGGTAAGTGGAAGATCTGCTTCTGGATAATTTACTGGAGCATGTGGCAGCTTTGTATAGGAGGTTGAAACTTGGGATAGATGACTGGTGTATGTAGATGCTTTGGATGGGTTACTTTATTATGTAGAGGCTTTGGGTAGGCTGCTAGTGTATGGAGAGGCTTGGGATGGGCAACTGGGGTATGCAGAGATATTGCCTCTTAGCAGTAGTAATCCAAATTGTGACTAGATCTAGGCAGGTATAATGATCATCACAGACACAATGATGGTCATCTGATGACCTGACGACTTGAGGTGAGAGGCAAGAGTTAAGTACGCTTGCACACCTACAAAAACAATGCTGGAACATTTCACAGGACTTTCTGTGATGGATGATTCTGAAATAAGCTGCTAGTAGCACTAAATGCAGTACAAGTCTGCCCCTTAAACCCCACTGTCTCATACTGAACCTACAGACACAACTTATATTAGTTGAAACATATTACTGAGTTGTTCACAGTGGGTGGTTTATAAACGATTTCAACTGTGTTTTATGTTGTCAGTTTTGTTTCAGCATGTATGTTTTCTTCGTGTACATGTCATTTTGTGTATTTCAGAGACTTGCTGGAGCAACTCTTCTGGTATTTGCAAATAAGCAGGACTTGCCCGGTGCACTGACTTCAGATGAAATCCGGGCGGTACGTATGACCTCTCTCATGTGTTGTCATCATCTCTATGCTGTAAGTGACGGCAGAATCATGCTTATTGAATACAAGAATAGTCCACGGTAATTGACATGGGCATTATTTGTGTTGTCACTTGATACCATGGTTACTGGTGTTTTTGTGTATCAGGCTCTGGAGCTGGACGACATCAAGACACATCACTGGCTGATTCAAGACTGCAGTGCAGTGACAGGCGAACACCTTCTGGAAGGGATCGACTGGGTCATTGACGATATTGCCTCACGAATCTTCACCATGGACTGAGAGAGCTACTGTGATAAACTTACCCTACATTATTGAATCATTACAGTGGTCAGACGTCCTGCTGTTAGGCAAGATGAGCTGGACTGAGAGTGATGAGGACCCTGATATCTGGCTGTTCTTCGAATGCACGCCTCTCATTGACTGCAAATACTACCATACTGTTGACCACATGTTAATTCTGTCTAATCATCTTTGTCAATGTCAGTGAGTCTGGTCCAGGGTGTGGACAGTTTCGTCTGTTGCTAGTGAAGGTTTCTATCCTGTTGCGATATCAGTCTAACTGAAGCAGTACAGATCAGCTGCACCACTCATCATCATCATATTTATTGAGCAAGAAGACATTAAAGTTTCTTCAGATATTTTTGTCTTTTTTTTTCCAAAAACACCATTCATATAAATCACTGCATTTAGTGAGTTTTGACTCAGCAGAGACACAGACACTCATGCACAGTTGTTTTTCAACCTTTTGTGTATGTCACCCAATACGCTACAAAGTACTGATCAGCAGAGATGAGGAGCAGTTAACAGGTGAGGTTGTGGGAGCTCACATCCCAGTATACCAGTCATACCACAGCAGCTTCCTCACCTCACGAGCCATCTGCCCCTTTCACAAAACTCTCAGACAGCTATGACAATCTAACTCAATGTACAGTAAAGAAGGCAGGAATGGTACCATGTCATCTATTTGAACCCACACAGTAACGTGGACCTAGTCCAGCACAGGTCAGATACAATGTTGTGGTTTTAGTACAATGTAGAATATATACTCAAAGATAAAAGACTTTGTGCTATGGGTTTTCCTCACAATTGAAAATATGTACTTTTAGATTTGAAGAAGGAAATAAGTTTAAGAAAAAGCTTCAATATAATCAAACCACCAAATGTCACCAGTACTGTTTATCTTTTAGAAGAAATGTATGTCCCTGGGGTGGAAAAAATCCCATCATGCGAAGCCCGAAACAAGTCAGTTTTCATCTTGGGCAATCAAATAATGGCATCTTACTTGTCCATGGTCTACTAGATAATTTCCACTTATGGTTTCAAAGTGCAAATAAACTTGGATTTCATTTCATATCTGCTCAAAATGCAGCTAATGGATTTTGCAATAATAATTAAGTACAGTTCTATTTCTTTGCTATTTATCACTCTTGATTATGTCATAAATCAAGGCAAGTGGAAAATTAGTTGGGACAGGTTACTTTCTGCAAGTCACTTGCCCTGTGGCAAGTGGCTTTTATAAAAAAAATTTGAACCCCTGTGTCCTCTACAAAAGGCTTATCACGTTATTGCAAGTCAGGCAATTATTGGATGGGAAACACACCATACCAATTTGTAATGTTTTGAGTTTCCACTATGCTACTCTAGAAGTGACATGATAAGCCATAGGAATGTTTGACCCTGGTACAATGCAGCTCGACATCACCTCTTATCATGGCTGACAAACCCTGACATCCCGTGCCAAGACATACAGACTTGAACAATGCAGTGGATCTGCTAGTGCATTTCCTGGCAACCAACGTCTCAGCATCTACAGCATCCCTATGATGCACCCTGCCAGCAGGACAACTGTGACCTCAGAACATCCATCTGGAGGTCACCAAGTATGCAGAAGACATCTGTGATGGACAGCACATCAGTGGAACATTGCTGGAGGTGTACAGCAGTATTGGACTTGGACCATGCTTATGAGCAGCTCCAGCCTGCAAGATCCCTGATCAGTTGACAATTATAAAGGGAACAACATTCATGATGTCTTCCCAATCATCCAACACTCTGGCAACATCCATCCTCGGATATGGATATGAATTTCCCAGATCTCTCTCCATGAGGCAAGGTGTTAGTCATTCACGTATACACGCAAGTCTCTCACATGACATTCATGTATACACACAAGTCTGTCACATGACATTCATTTGCGTATAGCAGAAGTACTTCATATCAACAGTACTTAGACACCATTCTTTCAGACTTGTTCTTTCCTTGTCACTGTGACAACAGTAAACGTTGACTGATCCTCTTTCAGCATTTTTATGTCACAATGTCACTTTGCATATTCCCCCACCTGGCAGTACATTACTGAATGGTATCAAGGGAGTATTTTCATAGCATGCACAGAGTTATCTAGACAACCAACTATGGCTTCTGGAACTCCATCATTGTCAATGTCTGCCACAACCAGGGAGTTGATCCAGTCTGGTGTCTGGAACTCAGCCACCAGCTGAAACAGGAATAACGTTACATTAACACATGGATATCCACTGACCATATTAGAATGCATATCCATAGAAATAGAATGAAAATCAAAATACTGTTTATTCATGATATGACCCCTGGTTTGTTTTCATATCCCAGATTTCAAGCCTCCAATGTTTTTTAGTCTTGAGTATATTTTATTGGAGTGTACAATAATCCATATATAACAATGACTGACTTCAGTAAATTCAGATGAAAGGTTAGTTCTGTGCAAACTCTGGACCAAAAGCTCCAATGTAGAGCAGATTCATTATTTTTCGCACAAGAAAGAATTGTTTTCAGTGTATGAAATAGCATCTGCCTGGTGGCCCGCTGCTTGCTAGTTACATAGAGGGTTTACAACTTTATGTGGGCCAATACATTTTCCACGGATATATATATTTCCCTTGTCATTGATTGCGGCTGGTATTTCGAAAACAGTTTACAATTGTGGTAGCTAGAGGATGCCTGTATATATAGTTCATGATCAATCAAACCATTCCACAGATAACTTCCACTGATAAGCCTAGACTTCTATCTAACACTAAACATGATTGGTCTAGAGAATGCTTTCAGTGACCACATTGTATTTGTTAAATTTGCTGTTGTGTTACTTTTCACAAGGAGAGTTTCAAATCCCCTGTGCTCATTGCATGAAGAACATGTAGATAACTTTCTTGCCAAAGATGCTGACCATCCTGAGTTTGCCTGTATTTCTGATTTAGATGGCAGTGACACAAAATGAATCAACAGTGACCACCAAGGTATGCTTTGAAAAATTTCATTTTGCATATGTTTAAGTTTACTTCACAACAAATATATCATTAATTACATTATCTTAACACCTTATCTCAGTTTGCTATTAGTAATACACGGCTGGTTACTAGTTAACAGGACCAGCAACATTTTTCAGTTATCTGCCGTGTGGTATTTTAGGAGTTTCATACACTGTTGTTTTTCATCAGAAATGGTTACCTTCAGTCTGACAATAACATAAAGGCTAGATACATCCACACAGACAAAAGACCAGACGCTAGATACAGCCACCCACCAAGATCAGAGACTCACCTGACCATCCTGGTAGGCATTGAGGTGGTTGAACTGCCCAGAGCATAGCAGCATGTCCGTTTCCGACTCTGGACGACTCAGCGTGGCGATGTTGTTCACCTTACTCTGGGCATTGGCAAATTCATCCACAGTTATCTGAAACAGATGGGACAACTGCCATTATCTGGTTTAGCAATAACTGCCATCCACTAAAATACTGTAATTTGTCAGCCAACAAAGAGCCAAAAAGCTGACCTTGAAACCTAGTTCCCTTTAATGAGAAAACATAAGATTAAGTTTTCACGTGAAAACATTTATTTGATTACAGAAAAAGCACTTTGATTACAGAAAAAGCACTTATCTCATAAGAGCGGCACAATGCAACATGGGTTGACTTACAGTAAAACTGTGGAGGAGATAGATGGCTCCTGTTTGTGTTCCTAGCGCCACCTGGTGGCAGTGTTTGGAAGTGATTGCAGGAGCGGGAGGAGCATCTTTCCCTGGGGATGAGAGATCCAGCTTGTCTGCTGCCACAAAACGACCTCTACACATCTGACAAAAAACAGTACAGTCACTGGGTTTAAGTTCATGATGTACATGTATGACTGTAAGAGCATACTATGAGTTACAAGTAACATTAACTGGGTGTACTGAGTTACATGTGTCTTTGGCAGGGTGTACAGACACATCTGAGTAATGGTGTGTAAATGTTCCAGTTCCTTGTGTCCTGAACAATGTGTTAGTAACACCTGCAAACTTAATCTTTACAAGATTCAAACCTACAGACTCAAAGTTTCAGTGAACATCTTGATGTTCAGCTTGCTTCCTCCAAGTGGCATCAGTTATCAGTTGGTAGATGATGTCAAGACACAGAGCATTGGTAAGTGTAGAGGCACACAACTGATGTCTTTGGATTTTTTAACAATGGCAAACAGCCAGTCAGAATGATAAATACCTAAATAAATAACTCGCCACAGTGTGTTTGTATAACTTACCACAGTGTGTATTGTATAACTCGCCACTGTGTGTATTGTATAACTCGCCAAAGTGTGTTTTGCATAACTCACCAGAGTGTCTAGTGGGTAACTCACCACAATGTTGAGTGGTTCACTCACCGCAGTGACTGGTGCAGGTGCAGTCAGCACCATGACGACCACGCCCTGGTTGAGGATGAAGATGTGACCAGCGTTATCAGCTACCAGGACGTAGTTGCACTCCCGGCCATGCTGGTCCACTAGCTCTGCTGTCAGTAGTGATGTTACAGTCAGATGAGAAACTGAACTCTGTGAAACAAAATCATAGCTACATCAACATGACTGCAGCACCAACACAGATGTCACACCAACATCATGGCTGCCACATCAACATCACTGCCACACCAACATTCACACTGTACATGCAACTCCTCATAAAAATCGTCATCACTCCCCCTAGCCATGATTTGCTGTTATTCAAAACTACTTAGTTTATTGTTTGCCAGTTAACTGCTCAGTGCTGATTAAATACCTCACCTGCTTTACCTTGTTGTTTAGTCGTTATTAAACACTCATGATTGATGTCTTGATGAAAGTTCCAAACTGAAGTTGCCCCCCTCAAAACATGTCAATGACTCCCTCTCACTACACCAAAGAGTTATGACTCCTAAATTTTCATGCCTAGGGAAAACACTGCAGAAAGGTAAACATCACACTTTCATTTCTTCACAAGACACTGACATCAATCGTAGCTATGTAGCTCAAGGTAAATTGCTGTGACTGTTTCCATATCTGATGCTTACCACAGGGACGCTTGCACTGCTGTTGAGATCAACCCTCCACTGCTCACTAGAGGGCAGCACTGCTGACACCAGTCCCGAGTCATTACACATGACGACAGATGATGTGCCTGCTGTGTCGTGGTATACCTGGAGGGTGTTGATGCTGCAAGGGGAGACGTTCTGACGACTGAGGATCTGCTGGTTACAGATGACTGTCAGGCTGCCCTGTGAGTCACCCACGATCAGATCATTGTTATAGAATTTGGTCATGTCATGAATAACCATGGTCTGAATGGGGCCACTCTTGGTCTCCAAGGTAACCTGAAAATATCAACTGGCTAAATAAGTAAAATCTGGCTCACATTGAGATAAAAGCAGTAAATCATTATGATTTTCTGGATTTGTAAGGATGCCATTGAATAGAATTGCTTCTTGTCTTAAAACAATCCATGTGTCAGGATAGGTCAAAACGCAATCAGTTGTTGCGTAACTGTAGGAAGGTAGTGTACCTGGCCACTAACCCAGCTGGCTGGTGTGATTCTACATAGGTTCTCTGGTTGCCTACCTGTAGGAAGTGAATGTATATATTTGGTGTAATCTTACATAGGTTTTGTTGCCTACCTGTGGGACCTGGGCAGCCAAACTTCCGGATGGTGTGAGGTTGTAGCAGCGCACGATCGCATCCTCTCCGCCCGTGACCAGGGCCATGCCATTCTGTCTGCAACGGAGAAGTGAACATGTAAGCACCACTGACCTTGGGACTGGATAAAACTGTCAGTGACTAACTTCGTCTGTACCATACAGAACTTGTCAAAAAACTTACATATCAATTATCAAATTATTTAACAAAGTAAAACAGCTATTTGTCATCACCTGAAGAGATTGCCAACGCATATGATATTGAAGCTTTCTTTACAATTCAGTTCCCACAATCTTTTTATTTCTACTTTGTCGAGACAGCTCTCTCCATCTTTCTGTTTAAGTCTCATCTTGCCGCTTCCCTTTTTCACTAACATTGTTTCTCGCGCAAAAGAGTTTTAAGGGGAGAATACTCTGATGGACGAGCACATTTACGAGGTGATACTGAAAGAAGCGGCCGGCAAATCTTCTAATACAGCCTGTCATCTTACAACAGACGGGATTTCAGTTCTTTTTTCAGTTTGTTTAATTTGATAGATCCAAGGAGTAAGTTGTTTAACATTTGGTAAGAATTCCACCCAATTGTGGGGATGGTTACGTACAGAAATCTTTCCTTCCTTATTTTGATATTTAATTTTCTGGAGTCTTTGAATTCTTGAACCAACCGTCAGGCTTCATGGGCAAGGTATATGTCATATGTGAAGTTCCCGAACAGTGCTTGGCTTGGACTTCAGAGGAAGGATTTATTTGTATGTATGTCATAGTTTCACTGACGGAGATTCTGTCGGGGTATGCGTACGTCTGTGCGTGAGCGAGAGACAGTGAGATAAGATCGATGAGATAAGATATTTATTCATAGCATTCCATAAGGGGACAGTGGCCATATTCTATTAACTACTAATATAAACATAGTAGATACGAAGACACAGAAGTCCAGACACATTTCACAAATAAGCAATGTACATTATAACACGTATCATGTAGTATAGTGAAATGGAAACAGTATGAGAAGACTATGGTAATACACAGAATTCATTTATGACATATTTTAGAAGTTGTTTCAGGACTTCTGTTTGTAAAATATGTTCAGAACTATTCTTTTCAGAGAGTAGCAAAATCCTTATCATGATTAAAATATTACACATTTCACGCAGACGTTCTTCTCGTGGGGGATGCAGGTTTTGTACATTGTATATATTCCAGTTTCAGTTTTGAGCTTATGATTACTTAAAGGTAGTTAATGAGCTTGGTTTTTACAATAAAACAGATAATTCTCCAGATGACCTGACCAATCTACATATTCTTAATTTGTTTTTTTTAATGTGGGAGAATCACTTAATGAATGCTTGAACATGTCTTCACATTTGGACTGGAGTTTATTCATAGTAGATAAATTATATTTAGTAATGCTCACTATTTCAAAACACCTGCATAACATTATTGGTTCCTTGCGGGTTTTAAACAGTTATGTCGCTATTTTACAGGAACATCGTCACGATGATAAGCACCTGCGGTGTTCCTAGTGAGTGCTTGTATACAACTGTTTTAACTTTCCGTTTTCGTGGAGTTGTATTCACAGATATATGTACCTGTCGACTGTAGCTATTGTTGTTCCTTGTGCCGACCATTTACAGTTTTTGTATTTATTGATTTATTGATTTATTGTTCTGTCCGAGGGTTTATCATGGTTAATGTGTAGATTATTTATGATGCAATATCGGGATATATTGTTCGATAGAATTTGCAATCTGATGACAAGACATCATCAGCAAGTAATAATTTATGCATTTTAATAATATTCAGTTTTACTCCTAGAATTTCCTAGATTAATGTACATGTATATTTTTATAG
Source organism: Haliotis asinina (assembly GCF_037392515.1). Taxonomy (NCBI): domain Eukaryota; kingdom Metazoa; phylum Mollusca; class Gastropoda; order Lepetellida; family Haliotidae; genus Haliotis; species Haliotis asinina. Next base: position 65,955,523 of record NC_090287.1, on the reverse strand, counting down.
CGTTGGTGACAATGTACATAATTGTCGAACACCGGTGTATGAAGCAAACGGCATAGACAATCGTTGCTTTTCATTACTTTTAGCTGTCATTTTACATTTGAGTGGACAGTAGCAGGTTACCAATAATTCCAAGCCATTTTAGTTTGATGAGCAACAAATTTCTGTCAACTGTGTCGAAGGTTCATATTTATCAATTCGAGTTTTTAGACCAAAGGTATTATCTGAATTTCTAAAACCATACATAAATGTGTGTAACGCTGTATCCTACATACATGTGTGTGATAACGCATATGCTACATCTACGTCACGAGATATCTTACATACACGCACGTGTATGAACACTGTTGCCGGTCACCTTGACCCGACATTCGATTAATTCTACACTCAAACCTATCTGATTACGAATACATGACACGTTTTTATGGATAACAACTTATTTTTATTCTTTAAAAGATGTTTCAGGGCTAATTCTTGCTCTTTTGCGGGGTGAATGAGAATAATTACAAAGCTATCTGATTACATCCACTATTTCCGTATTCTGAACAGTTTTTGGCGTACATCCCCCCCCCCCCCCCCCCCCCCTCTGAACCAGGACAGAGGTCAAGAGTTCAGGTCATAGTTAGCTCGCACATATCTTCTGCCCATTCCATCTACTACACAGTCACATTACGTCACGCCACGCGCCTCGTGCCACTTGGTGTCTATTAACATATCGTGATGGTCAGCTAAGGCGGGTCATGCGACTACAGTTGTGTAACGTTATGTGCAATCGATTTTTTTTATTGTATTTGAATAACCCTGGTCAACCGAGGTTACATCTCTAGCAACCGTTGTTAACTGTGAACAGCGCTAACCAATGTAAATCGTTGAGATAATGTAACTATCTGGAAGCAATAAATAGCCTAAATACTAGTATTATCCCATCTAAAACGACAACAAAAAGAAATCAATAAGGACGTGCTGAACGTTAGAAATGAAAAGGCACCACTCAAGTTTTTGTACAAATAATCGACAGATAAAAATTATACACACGATGTCAATATCTTGTTAATTTTATTCACCTAAATGTTTTGTTGAAGTTTAAATAAATACCAGGAACTAATCAACCTAAATGATTCCGTCACTCAGATGTGCCTAACCTGAGTGCCCCTACAAGAGTTCAGTAAGTGTGAGCAACGTATTTCATCCGAAATGTGATTTAAATAGGTTAACATGTTATAATACTGAACTGACCAAGATGAACTTAGGTCTATACCTTGAGCAATACGGGTTAACTTGAATTTTACCTTGGTAAACACAAGTTATCTTGGGTTATACCTTTATCAGCACGGGTTCATTTGGATCGTGCAAGGGTTTTTGAAATCGAACGCAAGTATTTTCACAACTCCTTTGGGACCCCGGATTGTGTGCATCATGTGTTGTCATGACGACAGAGATAAACAGCGTGTTGCTGTTATAAACGATACACCCATGTGTTCCCTCCTTCGCCCATGTCTGCTTGTAATGGGCGATTGTGATGGTCCGCTGTTGTCTGCCAGAACGAGAAGAACAACAGTTCTCGTGTTACACCGTTTGGGAACAACTCAATTGTTTGTTTCCTCTCTAAAATGATATTTCTAATCAGCCTTTTTCACAACTTCCGGACACTGAACTGCAGTAACATCTGTGGGTCTGCGCCATGCCTGCTCCTTACCTACCTACCCATATGTCGTCTGCGGTGGCTTTGAACTAAAACATGTTGGTCTTTTTAGGGATGGACGCTATAATCTGTAATGAACTCTTTGCATATAGAAGAACATTTCTAGTTTCTTACCCAAAATACCCAAATGGAGATAATGTACTCCGTGTCATACACCCGTAGTTAAGACACAAGATGCAGGGTATTCTTTGTGCAAACGTTCCACGAAGAAGCAGTGGCGATATTCTATAAAGTATTTTGACAGATACACAATACGTAACAGCAAACGTAATGATAGATATGTTTAAATGACCAAGGGTTATCGAAGATGTTACGGCCTTGTTAATCTGTTAGTCGAATCTGTTCTTGTGGGTATTGGAGCTCCCGTAGAGGGTGCCCTGCAACGTGTGAGCGTAGTCTTCATAACATGAATATGAATATGTAACAGAAGAATGGGAAGACTGTACAATGAAGCACTGTACACAATTGTAGAGACCCTTTCTTGTTGTAAAGGTCCCGTTCTTCACCTGCTGGTTCTGCCTGCCTCACTACAGGTCCCACTGGCGAGGGATGCGGCTTACGGCTATTCAGTAATTGACGTTACAACAACTGTAAATATTTTATATTATCAGACCATTACCAGAATGTAGTTATGTTTATACTAAGAATATTGTCTTGGTGTTAGTTTCCACGGTAGGTTATGAATACACGCATCCTTCTTGTGTTCATCCCGGGGGCAAGGCCAGTGCGGGGGTTAGGGACATGCCCTCCCAACTCCCCCCACAAACCACGCCCATTTCCGTATCAGCTGCTTGATTGCGTAATTAGCATGATGGAACAAAGGGCCGCCACGACCTGCTGACCACTCGCTGAACCCTCTAATTTGCATAGGATGAAACCATATTGCGCATGTGCAAACACACTCCGGTACCGTGGGAAGCCAGTCGTGATTTGTAAGTATTGCACAAGACGGGTCAGGCGAGGCCAGACGATGGTCAGAGCTGTACGTCCCATTGTTTCCATTGGCGATTACTCATTTCGATGTATTACTCACTGAATTTGATTGAAACTGGGTAAGAAACAGAATTAGCGGAATAAAACCTATAATTTCTATTAAATGCCAGCTGAAATTGTGAGCAGCATACAGAGGTTGTGTTTGGTGGTCTAACCAGTGATTGACCAGAGCAGACATGAAAACATCTCTTTACAAAGTTCATACCGCTTTATTTGTTCACATGCGCTTTGTTACAACCAAACTGACGGTGAACTTTAAACAAGGGAGGAATTCGCTCTCTTTCAGCACCTCGCCCCGATGACGATCTCCCGAGATCGGGGCACAAACAATCACCTTCAATCGGACTTTAATGGCCCCAGAAGGATTAACGTTTGCCAATATGTCATAAAAGTTGAAAAGCGTGTTCAGCCCAGCGTAATAACGTGACGGTCAGCCAGGGGTGAACGATGGGGACATAAATGACCCAGGTCAGTTGGCGTTCCGGCCCAGCGCACTCACACCGTCACGCAACAAGTGACCTGCGACCCGTGACTGACAGTTGGGTCATGTGTTACTCCGTCTCTGGCCAGTTATCTAAGATAAGAAAAATCAACCTGTGTGAGAACACGATTTGATGACCTGACACCCAGTCACTTCACCTGGAGTATTAACAACAACAGTTCAGGCTGCAGAGTATCTCTTCCGCTCAGTCACGATGAAATGGGTCAGACGGCTTCGTTTATGACAGAACGTCGAATGAAAGGGTGTGATGTATCTGGTAAAGAAAACAGGAAGTAGGGAACGGTGTGCGCCACTCAATTTTGTTCCAATTCTAACACAGGCTTGCTGACTGTCGTCTCATGTAGATCGATGCTCATGCTGATGATCACTGGATTGTCTGGACCAGACTCGATTATTTACAGACCGCCGCCATATAGCTGGAACATTGCTGAACGCGGCATTAAACAACAACAAAATAAAATCAACCAATTCTAACGGAGGGGTAGGGGAGAGGGGACGATGTCCGCTACTCAGTGGCATACTAGTTCTAACGGATGGGTAGGGGAGAGGGGACGATGTCCGCTACTCAGTGGCATACTAGTTCTAACGGATGGGTAGGGGAGAGGGGACGATGTCCGCTACTCAATGGCATACTAGTTCTAACGGATGGGTAGGGGAGAGGGGACGATGTCCGCTACTCAATGGCATACTAGTTCTAACGGATGGGTAGGGGAGAGGGGACGATGTCCGCTACTCAATGGCATACTAGTTCTAACGGATGGGTTGGGGAGAGGGGACGATGTCCGCTACTCAATGGCATACTAGTTCTAACGGATGGGTAGGGGAGAGGGGACGATGTCCGCTACTCAATGGCATAATAGTTCTAACGGATGGGTTGGGGAGAGGGGGGCGATGTCCGCCACTCAGTGGCGTACTAGTTCTAACTGAGGGATGGGTGGGGGGCAGGGGGTGGAGGAGAGAGGGTGGGAGAGACGGCGGGAGGGGACTCTGTGCGCTACCGACTGGGGCGGCAGATGTTGGCTTTATCGCCAGGTCAACGCTTATGACTTTTTTTAATTGTTGCTTTGAAGCCGTCTGGTCAGTCACGGTGGTGTGGCGGCTGAGGTCAGGTACTGGTCATCCCAATGTAATACTACAGTCCGCGATGATGTACAACGCTCACAGATCCCCATGATGCTGTTACCATGGTTACGGGGTGACCCACAGGGCACAAATTCTATTTAAAAACGAGTGTTTTGACTCTATAAAATATCCAAATTATCATCGTGAACAACTCTATAAAACATTGCACAAGGACTTCGAGTTTTTGACACAGTAAACTACTGTACGCTCACATCGAGTGTTTGACATAGTAAACTATTTTGAGTAAGATAGGTACACAGATAGGTTGCAGACGTAACAAGTTCTAAGCACCATACACTGACGCCTATATGCCGATTCCCCAGACTTTGCCTGACATTGGTCCACATACATGCTGATTCCCCAGACTTTGCCTGACATTGGTCCACATACATGCTGATTGCCCCGACATGTGTCTGACATCAGCCCACATACATGCTGATTCCCCCGACATGTGTCTGACATCAGTCCACCTACATGCTGATTCCCCCGACATGTGTCTGACACCAGTCCACATACATGCTGATTGCCCCGACATGTGTCTGACATCAGTCCACCTACATGCTGATTCCCCCGACATGTGTCTGACATCAGTCCACCTACATGCTGATTCCCCCGACATGTGTCTGACATCAGCCCACATACATGCTGATTCCCCCGACATGTCTGACATCAGTCCACATACATGCTGATTGCCCCGACATGTGTCTGACATCAGTCCACCTACATGCTGATTCCCCCGACATGTGTCTGACACCAGTCCACATACATGCTGATTCCCCAGACTTTGCCTGACATTGGTCCACCTACATGCTGATTGCCCCGACATGTGTCTGACACCAGTCCATCTACATGCTGATTCAACAGACATGTGTCTAACATTGGTCCACCTATATGCTGATTCCCCTGACATGTGTCTGACAACAGTCCACATACATGCTGATTGCCCCGACATGTGTCTGACACCAGTCCATCTACATGCTGATTGCCCCGACATGTGTCTGACACCAGTCCATCTACATGCTGATTCCCAAGACATGTGTCTGACACCAGTCCACCTACATGCTGATTCCCCAGACATGTGTCTGACACCAGTCCACATACATGCTGATTGCCCTGACATGTGCCTGACACCAGTCTATCTACATGCTGATTCCCCTGACATGTATCTAACATTGGTCCACCTATATGCTGATTCCCTGACATGTGTCTGACACCAGTCCACATACATGCTGATTGCCCCGACATGTGTTTGACATCAGTCCACATACATGCTGATTTCCCCGACATGTGTCTGACATCAGTCCATCTACATGCTGATTGCCCCGACATGTGTCTGACATCAGTCCACCTACATGCTGATTCCCCAGACTTTGTCTGACATTGGTCCATCTACATGCCGATTCCCCTGACATGTGTCTGGCATTGGTCAATCTCTACGCCTCTACAATTATATGCCGATTCCCCTGACATGTGTCTGACATCAGTCCACATACATGCTGATTGCCCCTACATGTGTCTGACATCAGTCCACATACATGCTGATTCCCCGGACATGTGTCTGACATCAGTCCACATACATGCTGATTCCCCCGACATGTGTCTGACATCAGTCCACCTACATGCTGATTCCCCAGACTTTGTCTGACATTGGTCCATCTACATGCTGATTCCCCTGACATGTGTCTGGCATTGGTCAACCTCTACGCCTCTACAATTATATGCTGATTCCGCCGACATGTGTCTGGCATTGGTCAACCTCTACGCCTCTACAATTATGTGCCGATTCCCCTGACATGTGTCTGGCATTGGTCAACCTCTACGCCTCTACAATTATATGCTGATTCCCCCGACATGTGTCTGACATCAGTCCACCTACATGCTGATTCCCCAGACTTTGTCTGACATTGGTCCATCTACATGCTGATTCCCCTGACATGTGTGTGGCATTGGTCAACCTCTACGCCTCTACAATTATATGTCGATTCCCCTGACATGTGTCTGGCATTGGTCAACCTCTACGCCTCTACAATTATATGCCGATTCCCCTGACATGTGTCTGGCATTGGTCAACCTCTACGCCTCTACAATTATATGCTGATTCCGCCGACATGTGTCTGGCATTGGTCAACCTCTACGCCTCTACAATTATATGCCGATTCCCCTGACATGTGTCTGGCATTGGTCAACCTCTACGCCTCTACAATTATATGCTGATTCCGCCGACATGTGTCTGGCATTGGTCAACCTCTACGCCTCTACAATTATTGGTGATTCCCCTGACATGTGTCTGGCACTGGTCAACCTCTACGCCTCTACAATTATTGCTGATTCCCCTGACATGTGTGTGGCATTGGTCAACCTCTACGCCTCTACAATTATATGCTGATTCCGCCGACATGTGTCTGGCATTGGTCAACCTCTACGCCTCTACAATTATATGCCGATTCCCCTGACATGTGTGTGGCATTGGTCAACCTCTACGCCTCTACAATTATATGTCGATTCCCCTGACATGTGTGTGGCATTGGTCAACCTCTACGCCTCTACAATTATATGCTGATTCCGCCGACATGTGTCTGGCATTGGTCAACCTCTACGCCTCTACAATTATATGCCGATTCCCCTGACATGTGTCTGGCATTGGTCAACCTCTACGCCTCTACAATTATATGCCGATTCCCCTGACATGTGTCTGGCATTGGTCAACCTCTACGCCTCTACAATTATTGCTGATTCCGCCGACATGTGTCTGGCATTGGTCAACCTCTACGCCTCTACAATTATTGCTGATTCCGCCGACATGTGTCTGGCATTGGTCAACCTCTACGCCTCTACAATTATTGCTGATTCCGCCGACATGTGTCTGGCATTGGTCAACCTCTACGCCTCTACAATTATTGCTGATTCCGCCGACATGTGTCTGGCATTGGTCAACCTCTACGCCTCTACAATTATATGCTGATTCCACCGACATGTGTCTGACATTGGTCAACCTCTACGCCTCTACAATTATTGCTGATTCCGCCGACATGTGTCTGACTTTCTTAGGGCAGAATGGGCATTGTGTTGCACTCCTGTAATCGAACACAGTCCTTGGCAGGGATAAACCAACGCTTTAACTAAGGGGCGACCTGAACATCCTCATATGTGAGTGGGGTATGTGTCGTTTATGTTTAAAATTGGAGTGTGGTGTAGAGACTAACGCTTCGTTCCTGAATGTACACAACACTGACTGTAACACATGAAGACGACCACGTGACATTGGGTATTCCAACCTTGCTCTATTTAGGGCTTTAGCATTGCAGAGAGGGCTGGCCATTCGAGAAAATAATGTAATTCAGGGACTGTGAGGCAGACTTTGAGGTAGATGACGCTCATATTTAATATGTGATGGTGGTGTGAAACATAAGCGTCATACAGACGTGCCTCATACAGACATGTTGGCTCTCCATCTACAGTCTCCAAGTCATGATGTCTCTAGACTGTGACAGTGTTTATTATTGCTTACCTACGCGATGCACGTGGTGATATAAGATAGCCATATGATGTGTCTGTAATGTCTTCGGGTTTACGAAGTCTAGGTGGCAGTCGAGTTTCTATGCAACAACGTGACGTCATCGATGCAGCGTCCCTCGTAACGGACGTGTATTGTAGGCGCCTTGTAGCAGTAAATCCACACAGACGGTACAGCCAGGGTGGTGACAGATCTCTCTTATCTTTCGACTCCCTCCCTTCTTCCCCTCTACCCCCTCCCGGTCTCCGGCGGTCCGCCTCATTAGGCCAGATTGCACATTGAAAACCATTTAAAGGTCACGTGGTCCTTGTGGAGATTCTTTGATGGACGGCAATGTGAGATATCGATGACGACATCAACTTCAAATTGTCAGAAGAAAACGTGATTATCGCAAGAGCGGCACTAAACGCTTGCACCAGTGCGTTACTGTGGGGTCGAAAGGTCAGCCATATTGCACCACCCCCGGACTGCTTTGTCCGAGACAGACCATGATCGGTTTTCCGCGGTCATCATGACATCTCCTTGCGGCTGTTGTCGTCGTACCCTGCCCAGACAACCTGGAGACACTGGGAAGTTGGGGATGTGTGTCACGGCTATATTCAAAGTATCGCTACAAAACGACAGTGGTAGACAAAAACAACAGTGCCAGAGAAAGAAAACAACAGTGCTAGACACAAAACATTAGGCCAAGACCGAAAAATAGAACAAACGAAGAAGCGGAGCCCACGCAAGCATAAGAACCTCAATATTGTACCCCATATAAAACGTTCGCACTGTAGCCCAGTCCGTGTAGTGACGTAATCAGGATGAATGTGGCGTTGTTGGCACGTGGACGTCCAACATGTACCAGAGATACCTGTCTGTATACAGAAATGTACCCGAAACTAAGTCAGAAACGTACCCTGTAGCCTAAACGGGGAACCAGTTCGGCTTTTGCAACCCCCAAAACCGAAACCTCATGAAGTTGTTCCCGTTCAAGGGATTGCTAGTGGTTCTAGTAGAACATATCTTATTATAAGGTCATTTCTTACATAACAACTACACCTTATACAAAAGTCTAGTTGACAGTCCAGGGCAAGAAAACGGCACAACACGGAATGCACTCGTCGTAAGGTGTGTTTCTGTATTGTGATTTTGTCTGATGTACTTAGGGTACACATAATTTTATGTAGTACCCGTGTCGACAACAACCCCTACAGTCTTAGTGAGTTATGCGGTCTGTAGGGAGCCCGGTAGACTAGTGCTTAGTTTCTGCAGAGATATAATTTTGATCATTACAAACAAACCCATTGGAACTGAAATTGTGCCCCAGAGAGACCAGAGATTCAGAAACTGTGGAAATCTAGACTTGCTTCAAATAAGGCTTTACCACTGCAGAGAATACTTGGCATTAGGCAAAATAATGTGGTTCAGAGACTGTGAGACAGACAATGAGTACGACTGGAGACTGTTTTTAGACGTAATTGTTTGTATCCCATATATTAGATGTGGAGAATTGTGTCAGGGGATGTAAGGAAGGGTACACTAAAGGGTACAAGGAAGGGTACTCATCAGTCTAGTTGTCTGAAATAACACATTTCATGTTTGTTACAGTTTGGGGTGTCTTTTTCTCTGTTTTTATTAGGTTCAGTTTGTTCTTGTTGAGAGTGATTTAATTGTTGTACACGTTTATTTGTATTTTGTCCAGGTTTATTATGTTTGAGGGTTGGTGTAGGGTTTGTTAGCTAGGGGTCCACGCAGGGCCGGGGTGAGGGAAGGGACAGAGCGGCAGCTGCCAACTTGAGGCCGCACTGAATTACATTCCTCATCATTTTACGCTCGAGATGTCATATTCATTATAAAACAATATATTTTTCTGTGAGTCAATGGTTTCATTGATGTGTACAATGCCGGCACTGTCGGCTGCCTGCGCTTCAATGCTGTCAAACACACCGACTAATGGTGCCGTTTACAATGTTTTTTCGGCCCTCTTGTTCCTGGTTATGGCTTTATTATTTTGTGTCCACGCCGCGGGAGCTGTTTTAGAGGAGCACGTGCCACGTTTATTGAAAGTTCACGTGCAAGTGTGTACCAGGGTAAGTTAGAAGTAAATACGTATTGTTCTTCACGCGCTGGGGTCTGGCTGTGCCCACGGGTCACGTGACCTGGGGTCAGCTAGCTCTCCCCCCGCAGGTAATTAGTTGACTGTGGAACAATGGTAGTAATATATGAACAGGTGAGTGGAAGGCTGCAGGGGAGGGGTGAGGAGGTGGGGGTGGAGTTCTACGTCTTGGTGTCGGTGTGGTAAGGACATAAATTTAATAGTTTTTATGAAAGCTTAAATTGGTATTTGCCTTCCATTAAGCCGAAGGGCATCTTGTTGCTTCATGTGGAGTTGTTTCGGTCAAACAGCCGTAAACCGAATGCTTGAAGAAATCGTCATTCCATTAAGACTCATGACTGACTGGAACAAGTCATAAATACACAAACTTACTAAACATGCGGGATCGGACTATGTATCGGTGAAGAAAACAATGTCCATTGCCTTTGTCTGTGAATCATGTCAAACCACTTACTATCTACATGTGCGTGCATACTACCTCTGTCTGTGTCAAACAACATATCATCTGCAAGTGGTGTATAAATAATACAGTTCTCCGTGAATAATGTCAAACCACTTACCATCTACATGTGCGTGCATACTACCTCTGTCTGTGTCAAACAACATATCATCTGCAAGTGGTGTATAAATAATACAGTTCTCCGTGAATCATGTCAAACCACTTACCATCTACATGTGCGTGCATACTACCTCTGTCTGTGTCAAACAACATATCATCTGCAAGTGGTGTATAAATAATACAGTTCTCCGTGAATAATGTCAAACCACTTACCATCTACAAGTGCGTGCATACTACCTCTGTCTGTGTCAAACAACATATCATCTGCAAGTGGTGTATAAATAATACAGTTCTCCGTGAATCATGTCAAACCACTTACCATCTACATGTGCGTGCATACTACCTCTGTCTGTGTCAAACAACATATCATCTGCAAGTGGTGTATAAATAATACAGTTCTCCGTGAATCATGTCAAACCACTTACCATCTACATGTGCGTGCATACTACCTCTGTCTGTGTCAAACAACATATCATCTGCAAGTGGTGTATAAATAATACAGTTCTCCGTGAATGTCAAACCACTTACCATCTACATGTGCGTGCATACTACCTCTGTCTGTGTCAAACAACATATCATCTGCAAGTGGTGTATAAATAATACAGTTCTCCGTGAATAATGTCAAACCACTTACCATCTACAAGTGCGTGCATACTACCTCTGTCTGTGTCAAACAACATATCATCTGCAAGTGGTGTATAAATAATACAGTTCTCCGTGAATAATGTCAAACCACTTACCATCTACAAGTGCGTGCATACTACCTCTGTCTGTGTCAAACAACATATCATCTGCAAGTGGTGTATAAATAATACAGTTCTCCGTGAATCATGTCAAACCACTTACCATCTACATGTGCGTGCATACTACCTCTGTCTGTGTCAAACAACATATCATCTGCAAGTGGTGTATAAATAATACAGTTCTCCGTGAATAATGTCAAACCACTTACCATCTACATGTGCGTGCATACTACCTCTGTCTGTGTCAAACAACATATCATCTGCAAGTGGTGTATAAATAATACAGTTCTCCGTGAATCATGTCAAACCACATACCATCTGCAAGTGGTGTATAAATAATACCTTTGTCCATGAATATTGGCAAGCCGCATACCATTTACACGTGCCTGCATATTACCCCTGTCTATAAACTATGCCAAACCATGTAACTGAAAGTAAAGTGACCTACGCAAGTTCTACTGAAGTGACTCCCATTCTTTCACATGGATCTTACGTAGAGGTACATAAACAGTATCTCTCATACTGTATAGTGGACTTACGGAAGAGGTACATAAACAGTATCTCTCATACTGTATAGTGGACTTACGGAAGAGGTACATAAACAGCATCTCTTATACTGTACAGTGGACTCACGGAAGAGGTACATACACAGTATCTCTTATACTGTACAGTAGACTCACGGAAGAGGTACATAAACAGCATCTCTTATACTGTACAGTGGACGTACGGAAGAGGTACATAAACAGTATCTCTCACACTGTACAGTGGACTTACGGAAGAGTACATAAACATCATCTCTTATACTGTGCAGTGGACTTACGGAAGAGGTACATAACCCGTATCTCTTATACTGTACAGTGGACTTACGGAAGAGTACATAAACAGCATCTCTCATACTGTACAGTGGACTTACGGAAGAGGTACATAAACCGTATCTCTCATACTGTACAGTGGACTTACGGAAGAGGTACATAAACAGTATCTCTCATACTGTACAGTGGAGCTGCGGAAGTGGTACATACACAGTATCTCTCATACTGTACAGTGGACTTACGGAAGAGTACATAAACATCATCTCTTATACTGTACAGTGGACTCACGGAAGAGGTACATAAACAGTATCTCTCATACTGTACAGTGGACTTACGGAAGAGGTACATAAACAGTATCTCTCATACTGTACAGTGGACCTACGGAAGTGGTACATACACAGTATCTCTCATACTGTACAGTGGACTCACGGAAGAGGTACATACACAGTATCTCTTATACTGTATAGTGGACCTACGGAAGTGGTACATACACAGTATCTCTTAAACTGTACAGTGGACTTACGGAAGAGGTACATACACAGCATCTCTTAAACTGTACAGTGGACTTACGGAAGAGGTACATAAACAGCATCTCTTATACTGTACAGTGGACTCACGGAAGAGGTACATACACAGTATCTCTTATACTGTACAGTAGACTCACGGAAGAGGTACATAAACAGCATCTCTTATACTGTACAGTGGACGTACGGAAGAGGTACATAAACAGTATCTCTCACACTGTACAGTGGACTTACGGAAGAGTACATAAACATCATCTCTTATACTGTGCAGTGGACTCACGGAAGAGGTACATAAACAGTATCTCTCATACTGTACAGTGAACTTACGGAAGAGGTACATAACCCGTATCTCTCATACTGTACAGTGGACTTACGGAAGAGTACATAAACAGCATCTCTCATACTGTACAGTGGACTTACGGAAGAGGTACATAAACCGTATCTCTCATACTGTACAGTGGACTTACGGAAGAGGTACATAAACAGTATCTCTCATACTGTACAGTGGAGCTACGGAAGTGGTACATACACAGTATCTCTCATACTGTACAGTGGACTTACGGAAGAGTACATAAACATCATCTCTTATACTGTACAGTGGACTCACGGAAGAGGTACATAAACAGTATCTCTCATACTGTACAGTGGACTTACGGAAGAGGTACATAAACAGTATCTCTCATACTGTACAGTGGACCTACGGAAGTGGTACATACACAGTATCTCTCATACTGTACAGTGGACTTACGGAAGAGTACATAAACATCATCTCTTATACTGTGCAGTGGACTCACGGAAGAGGTACATAAACAGTATCTCTCATACTGTACAATGGACCTACGGAAGTGATACATACACAGTATCTCTTATACTGTACAGTGGACTTACGGAAGAGGTACATAAACAGTATCTCTCATACTGTACAGTGGACTTACGGAAGAGGTACATAAACCGTATCTCTCATACTGTACAGTGGACTTACGGAAGAGGTACATAAACAGTATCTCTCATACTGTACAGTGGACCTACGGAAGTGGTACATACACAGTATCTCTCATACTGTACAGTGAACTTACGGAAGAGGTACATAAACAGTATCTTCATACTGTACAGTGGACTTACGGAAGTGGTACATAAACAGTGTCTCTCATACTGTACAGTGGACTTACGGAAGTGGTACATAAACAGTATCTCTCATACTGTACAGTGGACTTACGGAAGAGTACATAAACAGCATCTCTTATACTGTACAGTGGACTCACGGAAGAGGTACATAAACAGTATCTCTTATACTGTACAGTGGACGTACGGAAGAGGTACATAAATAGTATCTCTCATACTGTACAGTGAACGTACGGAAGAGGTACATAACCCGTATCTCTTATACTGTACAGTGGACATACGGAAGAGGTACGTAAACAGTATCTCTTATACTGTACAGTGGACTTACGGAAGAGGTACATAAACCGTATCTCTCATACTGTACAGTGGACTTACGGAAGAGGTACATAAACAGTATCTCTCATACTGTACAGTGGACCTACGGAAGTGGTACATAAACAGTATCTCTTATACTGTACAGTGGACTTACGGAAGAGGTACATAAACAGTATCTCTCATACTGTACAGTGGACTTACGGAAGAGGTACATAAACAGTATCTCTCATACTGTACAGTAGAGCTACGGAAGTGGTACATACACAGTATCTCTCATACTGCCCCGTGGAGTTAGGAAGAGTTTCTTTGTTTTGTTTCTTTTTCACGCCTCATTATTCCAGCCAGATGGTGGCGGTCTGTAAATATACGAACCGGACAAGTCTGAACCGGACAAGTTAGTGATTGAAACCATGAGCATCTTTGCAATTGAGATACGATGGCATGTGTCAACCAAGTCAGCAAGTCTCACCAACTCATCCCGCTAGTTGACGAGTTCATATACAGAAGTCTTGGGATGGGCTACTGAGCGGTCGATATTTGGGCAGATGAGCCTGTGACATTCCATACACGGGTCACTGTTTGGGCCGTAGGGCACACAGTATTGTTAGAAATACCATTTCACTGTCAATCTAATGTCTTACTTCTGCGATGTTGTACAAGTCCGAGATCTTGGGCTTCGACAATACAGTCCCATGTATACTGGAAGGTATTGTTTGTCGGGTTTACAACATACAGATGTGAATTGCATTCTGTAGTCTCAGTGAGACCAAATTGCATTTGGTAGTCTCACAATTTCCCTGTGAAGTTGCCTTTTTTGGTCGATGTTTAAACAAGGTTGGGACCTAAGTTAAACTAATTCAGCACATGGACCTAAGTTAAACTAATTTAGCACATGGACCTAAGTTAAACTAATTCAGCACATGGACCTATGTTAAACTAATTCAACACATGGACCTAAATTAAACTAATTCAGCACATGGACCTAAGTTAAACTAATTCAGCACATGGACCTAAGTTAAACTGATTCAGCAAAAGAACACTACGATAAGTTGAGAGACTTACAGACAGACACTGGACTTGTTCACTCGTGCACGTTAGGCTTGTGGAAGTTCAGAGACTTACATACAGACACTGGACGTGTTCACTCGTTAGGCTTGTTGAAGTGGGATGAACGCCACGCCCTAATCTACAAAACTAAAACATGAAATGGAAACACCTTTTGAAGAAGGTAAACGACGTTTAGCTCTACATCATCTGTATGGAACAGATAAATGCAGAACATGTCAGAAGTTCAAATCGGTATCTCAATGAAGATTTATGAACGAGGGTTGAGTCATCGCCGCTCTGTCAATCAGCCGGGAGAATAACTCGTGATCTGTCGGGAGAAGCGTTTTGTGTTTAAACGTTGTTAAGAGCATTTAAGTCTTCTTCTTATGGAGTCATGGTTCTAAATGCCGTGGCTGTCTTTGTGATTGTGACGTCATGACTGGTGGTCACACAGGTGCTTGTCGAGTTCACGACCCTACTGGCGCACTAATCACCTGTATAAGCAGCCTGCTTATTTGTGTTGCACAAGACTCATGCAATTATGTTCAGCATTCATCGCAACGTGTCGACTATAGCGGTCAGACGTTACGCAAGGTTCCACTGACGTCCCGAACGTCCCCGCCCCACCAGAGAGAGCGTTACGCAAGGCAGCACAAAGTCTGCATTAGCCGACTTCTCGAGAACTTGTGTAAGTTTGGATAACACTACCGCAGTTGGCAGGGCTCCCAGGTCGTGAACCGGTCAATTGGGTAATGGTTGCGTGGCCTCGTCAACTTTTACTTACTACAGATAACGTGGTGGGTATACTCGGGTCAACGCCTACGACGACCTGTCACATCCCACGTCCCACGTCCCACGTTCCACGTCCCCCTTCCACGGAGACTTATTTTGGTAATCATCCAATTGTAATCATGAAAAGAACTGCTCAGATCTAGGGTCACGTGGAATATTAAATCTAAACATTCTTGTAATTCCTCACGTAACACTGTTGGTGGTATGTATAAATGCGCGTGCGTGCGTGCTCGTTTGTGCGTTACTGTCTAATTTCACTCTGGACCAGATTACCTGTTTCTACTTCAGGCAATCGATGTGAAGCGTAGTATCTCGATGGTTTCTACTAGTGGTAAGTATCTCGATGGCTTCCACCAATGACTAGTATTTGATGGCCTATACCAGTAACTAGTATCTGATGGCCTCTACCAATGACTAGTATCTGATGGCCTCTACCAATGACTAGCATCTCGATGGCTTCCACTGATATCTGGTATCTCTATGGTTTCTACCAATGACTAGTATTTCGATGGTTTCTACCATTGACTAGTATGTTAGATGGTTTCTACCTGGGAGTAGTATCTTGATGCGTCTACCAACGACTGTTTGCTGGAAAGGATGAACCTCCAATGTGTGTTTTGTGCGACGAAGTGTTCACCATCAAGCATATCCTGCTTGTCTCCAAGACGTTTTGTGATGCGACAGATCTGAACGCTCTGTCAGCGGGCATCTCATTGTTAACTACCTAAGTGAGTTGACCTGTATCATACACTGTATCCACGCAATGTCAACAACGAATGGATTATTTTTTGATTCGGTGCTATGACCTTTTCTGCTTTTAAATAATAATAAAATATACTATGTGTGTATTTAAGAAAAAAACTCATTTCGGCCTTCGACCTAAACATGTTTATGAGGGCAGACTTGACCACATCACTGATAATGATGATCAGTGTGTTAGCTTGCTTTTTTGCATGGAGATTAGCGCATTATAAGACTTCACATTATTAGTATTATTACTACATGGCCGGAATAATGCCGATGTGACGTAAAGCACAACTCATCTCCACTCAACTCCACCAGGTCGGGTGATAAGACTGACCTGGGCTGTTCTTTCGTCGTGTTTATCAGAACGGGGGTGAGATTTGAGAGTTAGAGGTTGGGGGAGGGGGCGGGGGCTCGGTGAGGGACAGGGAGGGCAGGTGGGGTAAACGCGAAGCCCGGGACGTTGGGGTTACTGTTGCTGCAAGCATCACGTGTACATGCGAGACGGGTCGGTTACACACATGTTGCCGTTTCAATGACCTCATCTTAAACTCCACTTCTTTTATCCGACGGAATACTCCACATCACGTGACCGGTCAGCGTCTCGGGTTGCAGAACAAGGTGTGTGTTTTATTCTCGCGCTGACCGCTCAGTGACCTAACTATGACTTGTGTGGTGTTGTACAGGTCTGGTCGGAGAGCAAGCCGCTCGCCCGGCAGCTGACCAGTCCTGCTGACCAGGCTGACCAACTATAGCAACAACTTCTCTCTCCATGGTATTTCCGACACTACCGAGAGTGTTCCGCACCTACCGGCGGCAGGGTACTATGGATATACACTACTCAACCAGAAGATAACGAAAAACACCACTAAATTCATTGTCGAAAAAAGAATCGAAACAGAATAACATTTTCTGTCATCAATATTAACTGACGAAGCTACCAAAATAAAATACTCACATTAAGATAGCCTATTCCATTATAGTTTCTATAGTATTATAATCTCGTCCTTCTTTTTCTATTCACATTTTCAAGCAATGAATAATGGTACATCAACACATGTTTCATGTCAGTCTATTTTATGTTTATGGCCAGTTGGTGTGTTAGTCTACATTTAGTTGTCTGTCACATCTGCTCCCCAGTGGAATGCATTGTGCTGAATCTATCTTATCAATACAGCCGTTCTCATCTCAACAGCAGATAGAGTTAATTCATAATATTTTCAATAAAATGAAAGACGCTTATCCACTGGATTAAAAGTGGTTTTATGGCAAGAACGTGACGTGATTTCCGTGTCTTTCCAGAAACTGTTTGTTTCGGGAAGATGTGATAAACAACAGTTGGATACGCCAAGAGGCATGGTGTTAGGGCCATAGCTATAGTGACGCCATCTTTCGTCATAGGAAATAATTGGAATTGTCTTGATGACGTCATCCAGGCAGCTGCGGTGTAAGTTGACACAGGTCTTCTGTTGGGATGACGCGAACATACGTGAGCAGGTGAGCTAATGAGATGAATCAGACACCATGGCGTCACACTAGTTGTCAGAAGATGGATGTGATATCTTGTTGCTGGCTGATGGTTTGAATGCGGGAGGATGTTTAGATCTGGAATGGTCAAAGTAAGGTCAAACATTCTTCACCACGCCTGATCCCGCGCAAGTGAACTTATATTGTGGAATGAAACTCACAAAAACGTATTCCAGACCACAGGACCAAGTCGTAACTTTCATCGGCCATTTATCTTTAAAATGGAAAATGCCCCTTTATTCAATTACACTATAGATAAAAACTTGTTGGGTATCGAAGCTCAACAGATAGCTTGTGTGCCGTCAGTCCGATTTGTCACTGAAGATAAATGGTTGTACTCAGCACTGTTGTAGAAGCCTACACGAATGGGGGTGCTCAACAATCTTTAAACACTCCCTGAGAGGCCATCAGTAGGTTACACGACACTAAATCAGAATCATATGCTCCCTGAGCGAGTACCGTATGTATGACACCAAATCAGAATCACATGCTCCCTGTTCGAGTACCGTATGTATGACACTAAATCAGAATCACATGCTCCCTGAGCGAGTACCGTATGTATGACACTAAATCAGAATCACATGCTCTCTGTTCGAGTACCGTATGTATGACACTAAATCAGAATCACATGCTCCCTGAGCGAGTACCGTATGTATGACACTAAATCAGAATCATATGCTCCCTGTTCGAGTATCGTATGTATCACACTAAATCAGAATCACATGCTCCCTGAGCGAGTACCGTATGTATGACACCAAATCAGAATCACATGCTCCCTGTTCGAGTACCGTATGTATGACACCAAATCAGAATCACATGCTCCCTGTTCGAGTACCGTATGTATGACACCAAATCAGAATCACATGCTCCCTGTTCGAGTACCGTATGTATGACACTAAATCAGAATCACATGCTCCCTCTTCGAGTACCGTATGTAAACAACTGAGGAGACAGCGAGACGTGTCAGCTGGTATTGGATGAAATAGTGTAAGATATCTGTGTTTTTTTAAAAGCACCTCCATTCAGTAATTAAACCTGACCACAGTTGTAAGTATTTAGCGCACCATGATTTGGTTGGCTGGGCTGCTATCACAATCAGGGAGTTAGGTTACAGACAGGAGAGGAGTGTAGCAGTGCTACAATGCCCAGTGGCTAGAGCGACAGATCTGAAGACACAAACACCGTGTTCTGAGACAATCGCATGGTGTTTTGTATGTTACACACTATGTGGAAACTGTAGATGGCACCAGAGGCCCTGGCATCGCTATATCTATATGTGGTGGAGAGGGTTTGTGAGGCGTGGCTGGACACAGAACAGATGTGTAAAACAAAAGGGTGTAAATGCTTCAAAGCCAAGCTGAAGTGCAACACTCGCTGTTGCATTAGTTTTAACTAATAGTTTTAACTGTTAATAACAATAAGTTATGTCGAACCTGTGTTCTCTACTTTTGTAGATTATGTTATTGAGTGAAATTTCATGAAATGGATGAAGTGTATTGGTTGTTGTTACACAAAATGACGCTAAATGGCTGACCCTTTTAGTTACATAACTCACTAAGACTGTAGGGGTTGTTGTCGACACGGGTACTACATATGTGTACCCTAAGTACATCAGACAAAATCACAATACAGAAACACACCTTACAACGAGTACATTCTAGATTTCCTCCAGTCTAAGTAAACACAGTCTCAATGTATTTCGTTACACTCCACCACTAAGTCTAACAAAACCTAGTTAAACAGAAGTAACCAATCAGACTACGGCTACTATTTAGGGGATCGGAGGGACTTTCAAAATATTCAGGTCACTGGCGCAGATCTCTCCACAAACAAAACTCCGCATATAACATAGTTATTTGACCTGCAGTATATACGCTGTGGTGTTTCCGTTGACATGGTTACCAGTAGCTAATATTTCTGCAAGATAACATCCTTGAATATTGCCAAAACCACTGTTTTCAGCGCTGTTTACTCACCGTTGTCATGGTTGTACGTACGCCGTGTGTAGCAAGCGTACCCTTAGGCAGGGCTTACATTACGTCCGTTTTTTCTTGCGTAGCGTCGTGCGTTACGTCACAAAAAACCGCACGTCAGTAATTTCATCATTTATACCTTACACTACGTCCGTTTTTTGGGTGCGTTGTGTTGTGTTGAAAATAGGTCTTGTAGTATTTTTGACGCAACGAAAATTGAAACGCGGAGAGAGAATTCCCTTGATAACAACATTTTAACGAGGTATTTTGCCAACACGTGAGTACTTCCGGTGAGTTGTTTTTGTAATTTCTTGAATGAAACAAGCCAGTGTAACATGCAATCCTCTAACTGGATGACTTATCACTCCAGAATGCATTATCTGTTTGTATATGACTTAACTATTTGATAAATATTAAGTAATACACCATATAATACTATTTGCATAAAACTGCTGTGGTTGTGGTTACACCATACCTATCACAGCTATGGCCGCCATCTTTACTTAAAACGCATGTTCAAAACGCATATTAACGCATATAGTGTAAGAGCAAAAACGCAACGCATAAGGCATGCATTCAAAAAACGGACGTAATGTAAGCCCTGCCTAAATAGCATTCGGAATCGTTCATGTACGAAACCTTTTCGAGATAAAAAGTTCAAAAATTATATGCGAATGTGCACTTTCGCGATTTGGTAAGCTGTGTTCTGATTGGTCAGTCTCAAAGGTTGCCTGACGCGACCTCCCATGAGGTTTTGTTAGACTCAATAGTGGAGTGTAAGGAAAAGTACTGAGACCAAGTTTACTTAGACTGAGATTTCATCAGGTTCTGAATCTCTGGTGACCCTTTGGCTCTTTCTCAGTTAAAATAGTTTTGTTTCTTACTATCAAAATTATATATATTTAGAGACTAGGCCTTAGTTTGTCTTTCGTAGACCACTTCCGTTTAAATATAGCAGGCAATAAAATGTTACGTAACCTTGTGCATTTCATTGTTCACAACTATCGTCTCTTTGTACATCGTACATTGAAATATAAGAGACAGAGCCCAGTATACTGGCTCACAGCGACCAGTTAAAACAAACGAATATAGGCTATATAATTTAATAGTAACAAATAAACCCATTTAAACTGAAAAGGAGCCCCAGTGGAACTTGCGGAAATCTAGACTTGCTTCTTTTAGGGATTCAGCATTGAAATGAAGGCGTTGAAAATAATGTGGTTCAGGGACTGAGACAGACTACATTGCAGGGAGAGCTAGGCTGTAGGGAAACCAGTGTGATTAAGGGAATGCCAGACAGACTGACTAGCTAAGTCCAGACGGCTGTTCTGTTCTGGCTAAAATGTTGTCATTTACCAGCGCATGAATGCATTTCCTCATTATAATGTTTTCTTTTTTAGTCCGAATTTTTAATCAAACGTGTTGTTTGTTCAGCTAGCACGGAGAGTTCCATTCAGGACCACAATGTACAGCCATTGTCTCTTGTCGTCACAATTACTCAGTGTCTAGCGACATCAGGCGTGGTCAGACTTCGCTGTCTTTTTGAAATTTTAACATTTGAAGTCTCCGGTCTACCGATGTAATTCCGCAAGAAATGACCAGGTACTGAACACAAGAACACCCGCACCATCTGTTTATCTTCTTACTGTAGGGACAACCAGACAAAGGAGAGGCTAGTGTTTTTGCATTGTTTATTCATACAAATGTGTAGATGACAAAATACTCTGCCTTGGTCAGCTCACAGTGCAGCTGCACCAAGTAATGCACAGGCTGATGGAGGGAGAAGCAGCGACAATATATAATCCAAATAATAATAATAGCAATAATAATAGTAATAATGATATATAAGAGAGAAACATCTTGGCTTCTAGTCTAGCTACTATGTCTGCCGGGCCTATGATAGCACTTACACGCTGTATGGAGAACTCGCTCCTGCGACAACCATTCCTACCTCCGCACTTAGCGTCATCGCCGACTGCATCATCTAATGATAGCACTTACACTCATGTAAATATAATCTTCATCACATTTTCCAAGTAAAAACATTTTATACCTAGCTAGAGAGAATACCAAACAAAACAGATCGCCCCTAGAGAGGGACTTGAAGCTTATCCAGGATGTTGTAGAGGCTGTCACTGCGGCCGGCAAGGCAGCCGTTCCACGTCACGGTCAGACAACCTGAGATGAACAATCGTTGACCTAGATACATGAGTCTGTACAAAAATATACACACATATGCACGTGCACTGAGTCACGTGACTTGAGATTCGTGTTCTAGTCACCGGCACACATCCGAGGTGGACGCGTTCACTCACTCACTCGGTTGTGTCTCCGCCCCTGCCTTGGCGTGTCTCTATCACGAGGCTGGACGTGGCCCGTAGGCACCACAGTCGAATAAAACGCGGGGCGTGACCGTTTGTATCCCTGAGATAGAGGAAGTCTTTAATTTTCCACATCACATTCTGTTATATAACATGTAGTGTAACTTAGCAGTCTCGTTCTTTAAGATGGCAACCTGCGCTCTCAGTTTGAGATTTTCCTGCTCCAGATAGGCTGCTCTCATTGCAATTTCCTCTTCCTTCATCCGTCGTGCATCCCTGGACCGCTTTGCAGCCTCGTTGTTCTTCCGCCGCCGCTCCCAGTATGCATCATCTTTCCGTTCTTCCGGGACAGGTATCGTTTTCTTCGCTTCTTCACTGATTTGTGTGCGGTTCTCTGCTCGCCGTTTCCGTTGTAACAAGTGTGACGTCATCGGGGTCATTGCAAAGGGCGACACAGACGCCGGGTCTATCATGGAGGGCATTCCAAGTGATGGACTGAGGCCAGTTGCAGCGGCTGTAGTCGGACTGAGGCCACCCATCCCGGACATTCCGGCCATTGGGCTTCCAGGGTAGGCATCCATGGGGTACATCTTGAATGGCCGGATTGGAGCAACTCTGTCCGACTTATCATGGTCGTCGTCCTCAGAAACACTGTCCGCCGACGGAGACGGGGGCAACAGCTGGGGTTTCACATCCAGGGGACTGTCCCGGCCGTGGGTCTCGGGGTCGGGTGCAGGCTGGCGAACCTCGTCATTAGAACTGGTAGAGGACGCTGACGCCCGGCCGGAGTCGCTGCTGATGTCGGGGGGCAGTGACGGCAGGGATGGGGGAAGAGGGGCCACGCGCTCCGTGGGTGGCGGTAGGGACGGCTTACTCAGGTCGAGGGCTGTGTCGGCCATGGCTCATGTACTGAAACAATAAAAAATCGACACATTAAAACCAACAGGTCGAAAACACAAACCTCATCACACCAAGCCACAAGCACTGTCAGGAAATAATCGGGTGGGATTTTTTATTTCCGTTAAATACTATGCATTCTTATCATTTGTCAAAAACAGTGGTATCTGTTTCAGCTTCTGTAGGCTTTCTGTCTACACTTTGAAGTGTTTCGGGTATCGGTCTAACTCGCGTATCGGGTAACTGTTTGAGTCTACAGGTGAACGTAATATGTACTTTGTCGTGTCTAGTTTGTCTTGGTTAGCGCTAAAGCAATGCGAAGTCTAAGATATAAACACAAATCAACAGAAAAGAAATAGTGAAATAGATAGCATCGTGATTGGAATTCCAAACTTATCCGCGCAATGTAGGATACACCACGCATGTTGCACTTTCCTTCGAGGTATGTTTAAACCCTGTTGTGTGTTATCACCCAAAACTGTCAAAATGATAAAAAAAATCCGACACTGAATAACGAAACATGACATAGATGGTCTGGAGGTCAGTGATTGTCCGTCCAGTGGAAATGTCCGATAAGGTGACACAACACCCCCACCCCGTCTGTCAGGCCCCTGTTGTTACACACGGAGAAGGGTTGTACTGACAGGGCCACAAGAGATCTTGTCTAACAAATTGTCTAACAGAATCTCAGTCAGCACATCGTTCTAATCGTAACGTCAACCCTGTTACTAGTTTTCATGTTGTACTTATACGACTGTAAACGATTACAGGCGACAATAAGAAGCCACGTCTAAACATACGTAATAGAAAGCAAGGGTGAGTGTTTACAAATATCCCAGTAAACAAACGTTACAAAACCCCATAAATCGTCCAGTCACAAGTAAACAGAGAACGCCTGGTCCAAAGAAGGCGCAGAATGTACTGCATAATCTGTGAAAACTTGGCATCACATGTGTGTCCCGCCCAACTCAATTTCTGTGTCTGTGTCTAGGTCCACATATGTCTAAGTCCACATATGTCTAAGTCCACACAGTCATGCTGATCGATGATGCATCATGGCTCCACTACGGCTCCGGAACACTTCCAGAGAAGGCCTGGTACACAGTAAGTTCCAATGGTAATAGTATTCGCCCGAACCTTCCAAACCTACGACGAAGATGAGGTCGGACCAGATGGGTGTGGTAGGTTCCGATGGGACATCCACGGCCCTCTTCACCACACAAGGAACCCTGCTGCCAAAGCCCGCACTGTCTGGATACTGACCACTCGGGACCAGATTGGTCAAGTATAGTCGTGTCCAATGTCATGTCATGCTGACCTATGCTGCCTTCTAATACTTACTGTTAATACGAAGTCCAGGTGTGGTATCCGGGTGCAGGGAAGTAGGGTAAGTGTCCGGGTGGAATACACAATCAAACAGTATCCAAGCTGTTGCGGGAGCGGACGAGGTCCGAGCTCTCTCTACTCCAGCACAGGTCAGCCCAACTGACGCGCTGTCAGTGACCAATGCTTATACAGTGTTTGCGAATGCGTGAACTCGGAGTGACCCGCTTGCACAATGGCTGCATAAAGAGCTGCCGTGACGTAGCACTGGCCAGTCGCTATTAATAGCTCTCTCTCTTTCACTGTGGCAATCCAATGGCCATCTCTGTGTCTGGCTAACTCTGAGATGAAGATTGCGTAACACCGAGAGATACTAACCCGCCAAATAATTGTCCAGTTAGAATGAGACGATCACAAGGGCGCTAATAGAGATAGCTCCGCTCTCATGCTTGGGTCAGCTTGACCTAACTGACCGAGTTGTAGCAAGTAACATTGAACATTATGAGACAGGCAAGAATGACCGTTGGTCATATATCACGGCTTCTAGCGGACAGGGGTCATACGCGGCGCTCGATCATCACCGGGCACAGCTGGTCAAACACACTGGCCAGGGAAGGGGGGTCGGGGAAGGGGGTGCAACAGTTAGAAGCAAAGAACCCTTCTAATCGTGGTCTGTTAAATTTGAAAATACATAATTTGTATAAGTTTGCATCGTATATTACTCAAATGTTAAACGCGCGATTCTCTCCCTTTACCACCTTCCACTCATGCTTTAACCGGGTGACTATAGCAATATATACAATTCCTTTTCTTATTTGGCTAAAACATTTTGTTACTCATCAGAAGTTAAAACATTCCGCTGATATAGTTGCTTGGAGAGGATTTTAGAAGTTGTAAAGATGAAGGAAAACCATGTTTTACGATGATGTCATATATTGGAATAAAGGAGTTGATTACCCCTAGAACTTGGTTTTCTTTCATGATAAAGTTGCTTTGATTTTACTTTTGTGACTTTGAGAGGAGTGACATGGGCACACGATGCAACTAACGTAAGTCGTGAACCATTGGTCAGTGACATGACGCATTCACTCACTAGATATACAGGCACATTGTCTCCTGTGTACAAATACTCTCACCTATTGGGGTATAATTATTGAACATTCGACACGTAGGATTGCCCGGAGGAATGCGGCAGTTGCTACTGACGCTCTCAGAACAGTCGCACGAGCTAGACAGTACTCACACCTTTAGTCTACATGTTTAATAAAAAGTATCAACTTTGGCATTTGCAGACCTCACCTAAGATGACTCACGCGTAACAGTTTAGAAAAACAACTTTAAGAACAATAGTTTACATGCACTGAACAATATTATTTATAGGCGTTTTCGAGAAAAACACTTTCTGAGTTCTTCTGTACTGAAACAAACAAATTCTTACATTTTGCCATAAAATGACTGTGGACTATATATCTTTATGCATTTCTTTTGCTAGTAATGTAAAACTGCACTTAGCGTTATGAAATCTGACTAAATACAAGGGGAACGTCTGTTTGGTCTAGTTCATTCCTCTACCCAGAGTTGACTCGTCAGGTCGGGCACAGGGGCAGTCCAGGGACAAAGGGTGAGTGTCGTGTCCTGGAACTCGCCACAATCAATGCAGGAATGTCCGTCCCACTAAACCAGTCGAGGTACGGCCAAATTAATAGACGGCTTCATTCCCTTTCCTCTCAAATTCATTACTTTCGAAGTCTTGCCACCACAGAAAAATAGCCCCGTTTTCAAAGAGTGGACCAGATAAAAACAGTCTGTCATACATACAACGTCAAACAATCTACCCTATTAGTATATATATTGTTACCCCAATGTAGAATGTATTTATGTACATTACAGAATATTGTCTCACATTTGCCTCAACGGTGGAACGTTTGGGCAATAAAATATGTTGTAGCTTGTATCTTCATCAGTTGTCGCCATGTTGACTGCTCCCACGTTTGCCAGTGTGTAGACAAAAACATTGACGACATGTTGGTATCTCATGTGCACCCACACTACCCTACATGTACACCCACACTACCCGACATGTACACCCACACTACCCCACAAGTACACCCACACTACCCGACATGCACACTAATACTATCCCGCAAGCACACCTGCTCTGTGTGATTGTTTTCTACTACACGGGGATAGGTTGAACTTGCCCTCTGTATGATTGTTTTCTGCTATATAGAAATAGGTTAAACTTGCCCTCTGTGTGATTGTTTTCTGCTACACGGGGATAGGTTGAACTTGCCCTCTGTGTGATTGTTTTCTGCTATATAGAGATAGGTTAAACTTGCCCTCTGTGTGATTGTTTTCTGCTACACAGGGATAGGTTAAACTTGCTCCCTGTGTGATTGTTTACTACTACACAGGGATAGGTTAAACTTGCTCTCTGTGTGATTGTTTTCTGCTATATAGGGATAGGTTAAACTTACTCTGTGTGTGATTGTTTTCTGCTATATAGCGTTAGGTTGGACTTGCTCTCTGTGTGATTGTTTTCTGCTACACAGGGATAGGTTAAATTTGCTCTCTGTGTGATTGTTTTCTACTACACGGGGATAGGTTGAACTTGCCCTCTGTGTGATTGTTTTCTGCTACACAGGGATAGGTTAAACTTGCTCCCTGTGTGATTGTTTTCTACTACACAGGGATAGGTTAAACTTGCTCTCTGTGTGATTGTTTTCTGCTATATAGGGATAGGTTAAACTTACTCTGTGTGTGATTGTTTTCTGCTATATAGCGTTAGGTTGGACTTGCTCTCTGTGTGATTGTTTTCTACTACACAGGGATAGGTTAAACTTGCTCTCTGTGTGATTGTTTTCTACTACACAGGGATAGGTTGAACTTGCTCTCTGTGTGATTGTTTTCTACTACACAGGGATAGGTTGAACTTGCTCTCTGTGTGATTGTTTTCTGCTATATAGAGATAGGTTGAACTTGCTCTCTGTGTGATTGTTTTCTGCTATGTAGGGATAGGTTAAACTTGCTCTCTGTGTGATTGTCTGCTGCTTGTTTGCTATTGATTCTCTTTGATTTGTCTTGGCATGTTTGACATGAATCTCTATTTATTCACAAAAAACCTCCAATCTTCCACTGTGTAAGGTACATGTAACCCGTTGTCATGGCGCAGAGACAGGTGAAGGCATGAAGTGTGAGGTTGGTCTGTGAACCGTTTCCATAGCTGCGATATCTCAATATTGCTGCCTGACCTCACCAAGAGATGATGTCATTTTTGGAACGGTTTTATCGATCTTTCAATAATGAAATATTACACCCCAAGAGTTTATTGCATGTATCAGTAATATTCCGATAAAGTAGGTCTGTCCCCTGCAACGTGACGGTATTGTTGCACTGAGAACGTGCGGCAGCTGGGTGTTATGGCCGTTACAAACAATGACGCTGAGGAGTCGGGGCGTCCAGCACTGACCACAGCGGCCATATTGCACAAGAGACGCAGGCAAAGCAGGGTGTTTTACTGGCAGTCGTGTTTGGCTCTGGAGTCGCCAGATGTCGCCTATCCATACTGGTCAGTAGCGGCAGGTGTCACCATCACAATAGTCGTGGTCAGCTTTAATTTAATGATGAAAATGTCGATGATTTTGATGGAAATTGAATAACGCGTGTTCTATAATGGGCCACTGAGAACACAAGTGCCAGTTGGAAATAGTCTTGTGACACGTCACGCGTTGAGGTGCCACAATTTCCCCATCATCAGCAGATGAAAAATGAATATAATTAGTGTCATCAAATGTAGAACTCTTCACTGGGCTGTCATAACTATGTCAAAGCTGTCTGCAGCAGAAAATAGGAGAGTGCGCAAATAATGTAATTGTTCACAAGGAATGAAATACCAGTCTAGATGTCCTATTGAATATTTATTGCTTTACAAATAAACCACCGTGTAAAGCTGAGTTAAAATCATTAACAATAAAACTTGTTTAAAAAGGTATCCTATGAGTCTTTTTATCATCCTGGAGTCTCGATGAACGTAGCATTACCACTATGTCTCTGTAATTGTAATGTTATCTTGTGGTCACTATACATTTAATATTATCTCTGAGTCTCTACGAAGGTAATATTTTATGTGGTCTCATGATTGTAGTATTACCAAGCGGCCTCATGAATGTGATATTACCACATGGTCTCATGAAATTAATATTGTCACCGGATGCAATAGTTAAGTTTGGTCTATGTGGGTTCCTCTAACGACACCGTGGCGTGTGGTCTGTTTGACGGTAAATGCGAGACACCGTTGAAGTCACGGGTCTTGATATACTGTATGTTGTAGGTACCATACAGTAACACATTGCCAGTGTGCGTCATGCTTTCGAAGGAGCTTCTTTTAGGGCAGAATATGCAATTTTGTCGAAAAAGTAAATCATTCCAGATAAAGACCGAGATATTGTCTTTTACAAAAGGAACAGATTCTTGTCTGATTTTGCTATTTTTTTTTTGTGTGTGTGTGTTCTTTTAATAGCAGAATATTTACGTTTTTGGTTTTCATAAAGGGATATCTACCTTTGTACCTGTGACTGAAAATATTAATTAGCCTCCCTACAAGATCCCAGGCCACCTCAAATTGTCAGTCTGCATATACAAAAAGCGTATGTCTAACGGGAATATCTAGGTAAATACGAACAGTCTATTAGGTGTTCGATAAAAAAAAAGTATCGGCTAAAAAGTTCTAAATTTGCCTAGATAAAATAGACCCCTTTTCATTTTCTGACAAAGAATGTATAGAAAAAGAATGTTTTTGAGTTTGTATTCTTTTACTGTCACACATGCAACGAATGAAAAATTCACATGACATAATGGCGCACTGAAATGTTGATCTAAAATCACACGAAATGACAACAGTTAGTATTATACGTTACGTAATGCATAACGTGATGACATGAATAGTGTCAACCATTAGATGGTCTCCCAAACAGTGTTTGGAGTGCATATGACCATCTAAGACCAGCTTCAAACCTCCTATGTTGGTCTGTTGTTGTTGTTTTTATTTAAATGGTAAACAAACGAATCAGTAAAAAGTACTTCTTACCATGGATATTTTTGCCGTTAAATTTTACCTTTTACCGGATATGTTTTCCTGTAGTCTTCTATTATAAAAGTCTCCGATACGATGTGCGGTAAGTAGTCCTCCCTAAAGAAACATTAGTACAAAGTCCTAAATTTGCCATAGTACAAAAGTCCTCCGGAAAAAGTCCCCTCTTCGTTTCCTAAGAAGAACTGTATTGAAAAACAATGGGTTTTTTTTATCAGTATATTATTCCATTGTCACACACAACAAATGTAAATTACGATTGTTCAATGTTTAAGTGGTAACTAGTTCTGTGTGGGATGCAGTCAACCCAAATCAGACAATAATCAGTGATCAGTAAACACGCTGAGACACTTACAAGTGTTTTCACTGCAGATCAAAGGTCAGTTTTAATATTTATGCAATGAGCACATAATATTTTTAGAAGTCGTATACAAGAAAACAAATTAATACAACAAATTAATCTGTCATTGTATATGATTTTTTCATGTTTTGTTTTTAATCTTTGTCGATCTCGTCAAATATGTAACCAAATCATTTGTCACTACAAAGAACTCTTTTACCAAGGACTTTTTACCAAGTTTTTTTTTTGTTCCTATAATATCTGATACGAGTAATCTGATTAAAGTTAATTCAAAGGTATAGTCTAAAATATGAAAAATCTTGATTGTGTAAGAACGCTGAAGCTTTTATGAAATCAGTCCGAGACATAGGCTTATTATTGCTGGCTACCTGCGGTTGCTAGGGCTTACTGCATGGGTAACGTTAGGACCTATTGCCCATTGCCTCCTGCTGCGGGTCACGATGACCTCTATAATCACTTCCTATAATGGGCTCGGGTGAAGCCATCTGACCAGCTGACGCAACTATTGCGTCATCATGGCAGAGCCCAGGTCACTCAGAGGTCTGGCTACTACGCCTCGCATACAACCCGTAGTGAGGTATGAGAGCGTGCGCGCGCGCGCGTGCGTGCGTGCGTGCGTGCGTGTGTGTGTGCGTATTAGCATTGCGCACATGTTATTATCAACTTGCACACGATGAAACGGAAATATACTCTCCAATAAAAAACCTGTTTTTTTTATGTTTATTTTGAAACATCTTGTAGGTTTTATGAGTCAATGAAATAGAGCTAAACTGCACACAGAGAATGCATACCTATCCGTCTTTGGCACCAACTCGAGGAAAGTCAGTTTGAGTGTCACATGGAGACGTGTGGGGGCGCTGAAGTCAATACCTAGTATGATCACCATGGGCAGTCAGAAAAACACGGCATCGCCTCGTATAATTAAGTCTCAAAATCTCGTGTTGCCCTGTAGCAGTCTGTAGTGCATGTGGGAGTTGTTGAAGTGTCTGGGGCTGAGGGTTACGGCGTCGCACCCGTTTGTCCAGGGGATCCCATGGATGTTCGATCGGATTTAAGTCCGGTGATCTTGATCTGCTACCGAATTCTGCCGACGATATCTCTCCCAGAGCCGTGAATTGATGCTTTGGTGAACATTCATGCGTCGGGCAACTGCACGATGAAACTGGCCAGCTTCAAGGAGACCAACTGCGATGTGACGGGTGACTTCACTTAGACTTGGCATTTTGCATTTGTAAGCACTATTCCAAATACAGTGAACAATCGGCTGACAGCGATCAACCTTTCATACCCATCACTGAGACCATCTGATCCCCAACTTTCACGTGCATTGCATGTGAATTGTGTATTCTGTGACGCTACACGCTGAAATTGAAAATCATTCTGTTAAATGTGGGTATTTTACCTATGGTGCGTTTTGTTGTGATGTTTCAAGACGTAAACACCTTGGGACTCATAAACAGAGCAAACCCTTTTGTAAAATGAATCACGTTTTAATTTATTGCATCATGACATTGCAATGTTCATTATGCGTTTGTCTTTGGTACAATAAAGAGTACAAATAGAGGTGACTCATGTCTAACAGCGCAGTAAAGGATTATGGTAAAGGTCTTTTGTATGTAACGGTTCTGAAAAAGATTGCAATATAGTGGTGCTTCAGCCAAACGGTGTAGTAACGTCTCGCGTTCAACAAAGCATTGTACCAGAGGTGCTTCAGCCTAAAGGTGCAGTTAAGGATTGTCGTAAAGGTGCTTCAGCCTAATTTATATTGAGTAAAGGAATGTCGTAGAGGTGTTTCAGCCTAGCGGTTCAGCAAAGGATTGTCATAGGGGTGCTTCAGCCTAATTGTGCAGTAAAGCATTGTCGAAGATGTGCTTTCAGCCTATGTGTTTGTTTTGTGTCAGAGTTCTTCACATCCACGAAATCTTTCAGAGGATGTTTCAAATGTACCTATTTAGTGACACAGCCGAAAATCATTTGGTTCAAACTCCTTTATATTTCCAAACAAATCTTAGTATGTAAGACGAAAAAATTGCTAACATAAATACCTCTGCAGGGGGTTGACACAGCTTGGAATACGTTTTGTAGTATAGTTCTAAAGATGATATACAGTATACATGAATACATAGTCACTATTTAGAGTCAGCGGTGTCTGTGGACAAGTTATCATTTTTATACGTTTTTTAAATTGTTAAAAATATTTCGTTTTTAATGATGAATTCCTTGTAGGATGTCTATACTTGTGGCACTGCTGACTGAACTCTGGCTCCAAAGTATTGATGTCAGGTCATACCCATGTATGCAATGATCGTCTTTCTGATATTATATTGTTTGTGGCTGGTTGTATTCTCAAATTGATAACCACATGTGCAGTCTAAGGTTTCTGGACTAAATACTGGAACACAGCCCCTAAACGTATCCACGTGTAAGTTGCTGTGACCGAGTCTGGAGCGACAGTGGACGATTTGGCAGAATTTGGAATCGAGTTATTCAAAGTTCTATCAGATCGGTTAATTAAAGATTTAAATTATTTTAATGATCTCGAATTACTTACTTCATCAGGCAGATTATTCCATTTGATGATCGTGTGCGGAAGAAATTGGGGGTTTGTGGGAATGGGGGCCGTTCGTCTGTGCGTGCATTCGTGCACATTCGGCTTTTCCGGACCAGAACTTCAAAACCGTTCACTATTTCTTCACTACACTTGGCACAGATAGACCTGGTTGTGTACTGGTGCCTTTTCGTAATTTTGGATTTCTGAATAATATACTTTTTGCGTTTACATGGCAACAAGTTCGACGTTGACTGAATTTGGTGGGTGTGCTCTTTTCCGGATCAGAACTTCAAAACCGTTCACTATTTCTTAACAAACTCGGAACATGTGTAGAGCTTGTGGTGAGCTGGTGCTTTTTGGTTGTTTTGGATTTCTGAAAAAAAATATACTTCTACTTCCATTGCAAGTTTTACTAAATTTGATGGTAGTGTTCATTTCCGGAGTAGAACTGTAAAACCTTTCAAAATGTCTTCACCAAACGTGGCACATGAATAGGTCTGGTGATGTACAGGTACCTTTCGTAGGTTTGTAATTCTGAATAAAATATTTTTGGCGTTTTCGTGGCAACAAGTTCGAGTTTGACTGAATTTAGTGGGTGTGCTCTTTTCCAGACAAGAACTTAAAAACCGCTCTCTACTTCTTCACCAAACGTGACACATAGATAGATATAGCTGTGTACTGGTGCCTTTAGGTAGTTTCGGATTTCTGAAAAAAATATATTTCTACATTGCCATTGCAACAAGTTTGTGTTTGACTGATTTTGGGCGGAGTGTTCATTTCCGGAGTAGAACTGTAAAACCTTTCAATATTTCTTCACTTAACTTGACACATAGATTGATCTGGTAATGTACTGGTACCTTTTAGTAGTTTTGAAATTCTGAATAAAATATTTTTGGCGTTTCCGTGGCAACTAGTTCGAGTTTAACTGAAATTGTTTGGTGTGCTCTTTTCCGAAACAGAACTTTAAAACTGTTCACTATTTCATCACTAAACGTTGTACATGGGTAGGTACGGTGGTAAACGGGTGCCTTTTGGTATATTTGGATTGCAGAATAGAATAGTTCTTGCGTTTCCATTGCAACAAGCTGGACTTTTACTGAATTTGGTGGTACTGATCTTTTCTGGAGCAGAACTATGAAACAGTTGTTTGTTTCTTCGCCAAACTTGGCACGTGGATAGGTACAGGTGCCTTCTGGTAGTTAAGAAAATGTGACTGGAATACTTATCGTTTCCATGGCAGCAAGTCGGACTTTGACTGCAATTGGTGGTACTGTTCTTTTCCGGAGCAGAACTTAAAAATAAATTCAACACGTACTCTTCTATATTTTGCTACTTCCAAATGAATTCAGCTTTGAAAACCAATATACAGAAAAGGTCAGGTTCCATTGACGACCAACATGCTGCCATTGACGTAGGTTTTTACCTTGAAGTATATTTATAAAGTCATGATGCTTTAATAACGTGGGTTCACACGGACCAATCACACTGTTTCCATGGAAATTATTCTCGGAGAAAAAAGACCTCAGACAAGAAGCAACGTTGACCCCACGTAAGCACGCACTCACATAAATACACATGCACTTAAAGTTTGTCGACCACAAACCATGTTCACTGGAATGCATGTGTTCCTTGCATGTGCGTGTGCGTGTGCGTGTGCGTGTGCGTGTGCATGTGCGTGTGTGTGATTTCGAGTGAGAGAAATGACACAGCTTTATAGGTGATCAACTTCTGTATTTTAACAATGACGACGTTTCGGTACAGGTTCTTTTACCGTTTTCAAGCATATAAGGGAATGGAGGATGCGTGTACATAAGCTAATGAGATAGCAATAACTAAAGTGGGGACATAAAGCATCAGAGAAGGTACATGATTAGCTAGCTACTATGACCTGGTGATGTACATCATGAGGATTCGTTATGTTAGTTTCCATTTACTTTTTTGTTTAAAGTGAAAATCATCGCTAAGCTTT
This sequence comes from Haliotis asinina, assembly GCF_037392515.1. Lineage (NCBI taxonomy): Eukaryota > Metazoa > Mollusca > Gastropoda > Lepetellida > Haliotidae > Haliotis > Haliotis asinina. Next base: position 65,920,923 of record NC_090287.1, on the reverse strand, counting down.
CACTGAAAACAGACCATACTGCGTGTAGACCCTGAGTGTGTTCTTTTAGTATTTTATTTATTAGTTTTCATTGTTTTGGTTTTTTGTTTTTCATTCCTTGGAGATGACTGAGCCTGTTAGAATTACAATTTTGTTGTAAACGCAAAACCTTTACTCTATGTTTATAATTACTTAGAGAATGGTTTGTATTTTATATAATATGCATGTATAATTTATTCATGTAATAGTCATTACCGATGACGTCACATTCTTCACTTTATCGTATATTTAATGTTGTATGGGGCACGGTGTTAAGACAAGCTGTAAAGCTTGTTCACTAATCCCAGTTCATTTTCATGAATGAAAATATGTTTGAACAAATATTTTGACGAGCGGTCATGGTGCTGTTACTATGATCATTAATACATGTACTAAATCAAACTTCCAGACAGTCAATCTTCCTTCAAAAACCTGTTACAACAAACTGTTACATATGTAACAAGACACACACAATACTGTTTCCTCCTGGCACAATACTGTTTCCTCCTGGCACAATACTGTTTCCACCTCCAAAATGCGAAAAGACAAAACCTCACTTTTTGTAGAACTCTGTAAATGCTGTAGTTTGAATAATCTGGAATGTGTTTTTTTCATTCAGTTAACCAAAAATGACAAATTTGGTGATAAAGAATGAATTAATTCGAAACGATAAATAACCACTTTCATTTTCCTAATTGTTTCCTGACTGCTGTTGGTAAGCTTCATCAACTTCCTCCTAAAGTCCCGTGGATTTCAGCGCCTCTAGATGTCAACAAGCTAGCTAGCGGCTATCATATTCGGGGACGTGGCAATACCGAGACACATGTATGTAACCCATTTCTTTGTCCATGTGTCGGGACGAAATGTTCATGGTCTCAGAGAAGAAAGACAACACACACACACATGGTCAGACCATTTACAGTTTTTCTTTTGAAACTAAGAATCGCGATGATTTGCATTTTTGTTGAATTTAACACGGTACTTCTGCCAATGCAGCCTTCAGTTGGCCTTGGTAATGGAGATTTTTATCTCTCTCAGCGCAATAACCCACCGTGCCCCTGTCTGTGATGTGGTCAGCGAGGGTGGTGGGTCGGTCAGCGCGCGGCCAGCCCGTTGGATGTACTGACCCCACTTGTTGCATAACCTTCCCCGCTCTGTTTAACACACTCCGGTCAGCGCCGCCGCAACACTGCCTGGTGTTGAGTGGCCACATCGTCCTCACGCACGCTGCCCATCGGTCGATGGAACTGAGATACACGCTCCCGAAAACATCTCAGTGGGGGAGGGCGATAGTACGTTGCGCTTCGTCACCTAACCCCAAATGTATAGGGTCGACCCTGGTCCGTGACGGGGTCAGGTGACACTGCCCCACCCCTTCGAGAGCAGCGAGCGGTCGATATGACTTTATGGGCTACTCGTGTTTCCGTTCTACTTACGCGAGCGAAGCTGCCATCTACGCGTGAGTTGTTGGGATGACGAGTGTTATGACATACACAATGGGTGATACATAAGACGATTAACAATGAAAACAAGCATGATTGTTCGTGATCACCCATAATTGCTCTTTGTCCCTATCACTTCTTTGATTGGGATTATAGAAGTTGGGTAGATGAAGTATGAGGGATATATATATATATATATATATATATATATATATATATATATATATATATATATATATCACCCAAAAACTACTTCTCATGTATCACTTGCTTCATAACGACATTGGAATCAATGTCGAAACGTCGCCGACACAGAATAAAGATTCTAAAATGGCATCGTGTAATCATAGAATTAAGAAGTTATACATCCATAAAAATAGTCCTCATTCTTGTTCATGTTAATTCCAACTTCTAGAATGCCTCCCAAACAGTACATGTAGTTCAGCCATTGTAGTTCAACATTTCATGCAGTACGTGGTAGCACTGCCCAGGCCCCTATTGCAGCTGTAAACCGTAATAAACTTCTAGTGATGTCTGCAGAAACCCCCAATGCCCCAGGTATAGTCTATAGAAACCCCCAATGTCCCAGGTATAGTCTACAGAAACCCCCAATGCCCCAGGTATAGCCTATAGAAATGCCCAATGTCCTAGGTATAGTCCATAGAAACCCCGTCTGTCCCAGGTCTGTGGAAACCCTCTCTGTCCTGGGTATAGTAGTCCACAGAGACCCCCTCTGTCCCAGGTATAGTCTATAGAAACATTTTTTATGACAGGTATAATCTTTAGAAACCTCCTGTATACCCCGGTATAACCTACAGAAACGATAGTCATAGAAACCTCCTCCATCTCAGGTCTGTCCCAGGTATATACTAATATACTTATATGTATGTGGATGGATACATTTGTCTCGAGGATATTTTATAGAATCTCCCTCTCTGCATAAAGAAAGACGTCAAATCACATGACTTCTCTATGATCTTTGGAAAGCACTTGCGACATTCATATCAGCAGGAACCTTGAAGACCCGGGTTAGAATTGATCTTCAGTAAGCCATGCTTGTCTCCACCCGTGAAGATCCCAGTAGAATTGATCTTCAGTAACCCATGCCCGTCTCCACCCGTGAAGATCCCAGTAGAATTGGTCTTCAGTAACCCATGCTTGTCTCCACCCGTGAAGATCCCAGTAGAACCGATCTTCAGTAACCCATGCCTGTCTCCACCCGTGAAGATCCCGGTAGAACCGATCTTCAGTAACCCATGCTTGTCTCCACCCGTGAAGATCCCAGTAGAATTGATCTTCAGTAACCCATGCCTGTCTCCACCCGTGAAGATCCCGGTAGAACCGATCTTCAGTAACCCATGCTTGTCTCCACCCGTGAAGATCCCAGTAGAACTGATCTTCAGTAACCCATGCCTGTCTCCACCCGTGAAGATCCCGGTAGAACCGATCTTCAGTAACCCATGCTTGTCTCCACCCGTGAAGATCCCAGTAGAACTGATCTTCAGTAACCCATGTTTATCGTGAAAGGCGACTAACCGGATCGAGTAGACAGGCTCACTGAAAGGGTTTGACACACGTCATTGTATCCCAGTTGCGTAATACGATGCCCATGCTGTTGATCACTGGACTGTGTGGTCCAAACTCGATTATTGACAGTCCGCCGACAAATAACTGGAATATTGCTGAGTGTGGCGTCAACGATCCAAACAACCCATCGTGTCCTCCAGAGATATTTTACGTCCGTTTCGTAAGGTTCGTGTAACGTGTCTTTGGTTGATAAGCAGGATTAAGGACATACCATTTTCCTTGGATTTTATGAGATTTACCACCGGGATATAACCTCTAGTCCTTGCGTTTCACCCCACGAACGAAGGGCTGGGAGGTTTTGTCCTGTAGAAGCGGGGTGTACATCTTGTAAAACCCGACTGGATGTGTTCTACCTCAGACATACCATCACGCGTGTGGATTTAACAAGATAGGAGATTTCAAAATCTTTATATTTTCTGCCAACATGTTCACAGTATACAAGTCGATGGTAAAAGGATCTTCACGAGACTGGCACTAACGCCGTCAGAATTCCTAAGACTGTCCAAGGCTTCTCCTGAATGCCTTGGTAGTATTGTATATCCATAAGATACCACAAATGCTACGGTGCCTTAACATTTGTATGTCATAAGATACTACGGTGCCTTAACATTTGTAAGAATAAAAGACCAATATTACGTCTCTCTACTAAGACTACCCACCAGGGAAAGTCCCAACGGGTGTTGTGACGTAATTAATACATCGGGGCACATTATTCTAGCATCTATATGGCAAAACCATTTGACACTGGTTTAAAGTATTACAAGTGCATATGCCTATTCTCAGGTGAGGGTCCCTATTCTCGAAACGTTCGTCGCCCAAAGAATTCTTAACTTTGAAAGTTGGCAGCGTGTTGAAAATGGGCTTAAGAAGTTCATAGGGCTACGAACGTCCAAGAATGGCTAGCCTGGTTCCTTTTACGTCGAAATATAAACGTTTATCTCTAGTGAGTTATTTTTGTGAATGAACAAAACAGATTTACTTTTTACGGATTTGTAAGTTACCAACCAACGTTTTTCTCACTCACATGACATAGCGAAATTTCTGCTTTAGGGGCACCCCAAGTCGACGTTTGTCAAACACGATCAAGCACGATACACGATCTGTCTATCTGTCTGCCAATTTGTAATAACGCTTTGGAATCAGGATGCCATTTTAACCATATACCTTCCCTGTCTAATCTATAAACAACCCCACCCGACCAAAGGTTTATTCATCACAATTAACAATACAACAGTTTTCTTATTTAATGCTGAACAACACGGAATGTTCTATGGATTTACAACTTCTTTAATATAATACGTGCGACGTTTCGGTATAGTTTCTAACACCGTTATCAAGCGGTGCATCCCTGATTATATATCCACAGAATTTTCCTCCTTGTTCATCACACCAACTTCTAAATGCCACTCAAAGAAGGTATTTAATGCTGTGTACATTTCAGTGGAGAAATATGTTTCTATTAAGACCTACATTTTCAGAAACGAAGCGTTAGTCTTTGCGGTGGTAGTGCAGGAAGCGAAAGTGAAAGGCAAGAAGCTTTTTAAGCGGTCTTCCTTAATCCCGTTTTTCCGATTGCCTCCCTTGGTAAATGAACTGTCAAAACGTGTTTGTTGCGCGATGCGTGTATTGGTTAAACATGAAGACGTTAAAAGAGACTAAATACTAGTGATATACTAGCCACCATGGCGGGCATTGTAAACAGGAAAAGGTGCGAAGATCAAATTAAATCTTGTGATATCATGTTTGATGCTGGCATGCATTCAAGTGTCAGGGCTGTTATTGCAAATGAACTTTTAAAGTATTTTATGTACGAAAGACAACAGATACCGATGCCATTCGATCATTTGAAAAAAGAAGCACTTGCCAAGTCGAAGACAACCACTTCCAGTATAGAGGAAACGGTAACGTTAGGCTCAGTGTTCTTCGTTATACATTACGTCACTTGCACATACACATCAGATTTCACATTTTATTGAACAAGCATATTATCCGTAATATCAGCTGTTTGTTTACTTGAGGTCGCTGAATGAATACGTGTAATTTTTGCATTTGCATAGCACCGGTGTTCGCTGATATCTTCATGTTTTCACTCTTGTATGAATTAATAAACTACAAAAACTTGACAGTTTAGCTGTTACTTCTTATTGTCCAGTATGTTTTACTTCGTGCAGCACAATAAGAATAGATAAGAACACATCTAAAGAAGAAATTAAACTTCACAACATACAAATCTGTAATGGTATTCTGCAGAAAGAGACAACCAGTTCATGTTTTGATTTTGACACTTTCAAAGTTGGTGTTTTGCTTCTGTCTAATGCATGTGACTGGGTGTATCCCTTTAGAGTCATGTAGTATGGTAGCCTTGTGGTTATAGTGATCACTTGCCATGCAGAAGACCCAGATTTGTTCCCTGACATTGGTACAGGGATATACAGGACACAAATTTCAAGGTCCTTTATGCATAATAATTGACAACAGATGCATTGAAATAGACTAGTGTGTCCATAAGGCTGCAGATGAAGTCCAAATACTTTTTTAAATAAATGTTGATCAAATGATAAAAAGTTATCACTGAGTCTGCTACCAGCCAGTTTTTTTTTGTATCATTTTCAGTTTAATTACTGTGATGATCATGATACACAATGCAATAACTGTTACTGAATTGCAACAATATTATCACATAATACATTAATAATAATATAAGTGTCTGGGACCCAAATTTTGTAGTCCAGGACTTCTGAAAATTAAGAGTATGAGTTCCAGGAACCTTCAAATACAGGACTCAAGGTAAATCCCTTTTGGTACAATGTGAAGCCCATTTGATTTCTAGTTACCCTCACTCGTGATATTGCAGGAAAACATGTTGTGAAAGTGGCGTAAAGTCACACTCACTCATTAAGTGTAGTTATGTACCCTGATGATTTTGCTATGAACGGCTGTTTCTGTGCAGTAAATGTCACACCATTTCCCAGCTTGTTACCACCAGGTGTTGCAGGATTACCATTTTTAGCAATGGAGATGTCTTTGCTTCAGTGTCTTGTTGAGCCAAGTGTATGTCACTGTAATAGGACGTTATCATCATCTCTGCCACAAGTAAAATGTGAAATTATTATGTTAATATTGTTTTTCATTAAGATTATAGTGATTTATTTTTTCAACATCTGTTCTAGCTCTGAGTTTTGAGTCTCATTGTGGGATTTTGGTTTCCTTGCAGACTGTGTTGACAGCTGTGAGGCAGAAGAGGAAATGTTTCTATGGCAGCATGGAGGACAAGAAGAAGACCAGTCTGATTTACAGTGTAATGGAGGTGATGGACCAGGTTCAGGCTGCTTTCATCACATGCCCCGAAGTTAAACAGGTGCTCATCACCATGGGTGGCACAGTCATCAGTCCCAAAGAGTCATTTCTCATCAACCTCCCTCCTCTGTCCCCAGAGGCAGACTTAGTTTCACTCAAGTCCAATGTAAAGTCTCTGTTCCGCCAGCTCATTACCCATGACTTGTTGGGAGGAGTGAAACCCATCTCACCAACAGACATCGCTGTACTGCTGTATGCTCCCAGAGATAGTGGCTTACAGTGGTTTGTGCCCAAGCCCACATTCAAGCGTCCTGTCCGAGGTCGACAGTTTGAGTACAACATGAAGTGTAGGCACAATAACCTGGGGTCACATGACTTGTCATGTGATGTGAGTGAAATTGAGATATCGGGAATTGAACCTCTGGACTCGTCAGTGCTGTCTGATGTTGACATGAATGACTGTGTTTTGAAGAGCTGTCTTACTGCATCTAACCCAGACACTTCATTGTGCACTGGAGACAATCAGATGGATACGTGTCGACCTTCTGAGACTGTTGTTTCCACTTCACTTGAGCCAGACATGATATGGTTCCAAGCACCAGTGCTGGTGAAGGGGTATAAGGACAAGCCAGGAATGATGTTGACCTAAGTGAACTGTGCTCTTGAAAGGTTATAAGGACAAGCCAGGAATGATGTTGGCCTATGTGAACTGTGCTGGTGAAAGGTTATAAGGACAAGCCAGGAATGATGTTGGCCTATGTGAACTGTGCTGGTGAAAGGTTATAAGGACAAACCAGAAATGATGTTGACCTATGTGAACTGTGCTGGTGAAAGGTTATAAGGACAAGCCAGGAATGATGTTGACCTATGTGAACTGTGCTGGTGAAAGGTTATAACGACAAACCAGAAATGATGTTGACCTATGTGAACTGTGCTGGTGAAAGGTTATAAGGACAAGCCAGGAATGATGTGGTTATAAGGACAAGCCAGGAATGATGTTGCCATATAGGACCTTTTCACTCCTTAACATGCATTTTGGAAGTTTGATTTTGAACCTGTAAATTTTACTTATATACATATATATCCTGAAAAGAAAAGAATTTTGTAAATCATGAAAAAAAGAAGAAAATAGATTTCAAAATGATGTTAGTGATTGTTTGTGCATGTATTTGTGTGATGGATCCTGTTGTAATCATGGTAACAACACATTAAAGTATGTCATGATTTAATACATATGCAGATGTCAATAAAAGTGCTACTGTAAACTCGTAGTCTGTCAGAACACAATCATAACAACCTACGACTGAGGTACAAGTGTTCAATGTGTACTTCAGGGCATAATAATCTGTTTTGTGTCTTCAGGGCATAACAATCTGTGTATGCATGGGCCCAGGATGTGTGTAGTGTCTTCAGGGAATAGCAATCAGGGTAAAGCCTTTTCCAGGGATGTATTGAGGGTCTTCAGAGAATATCAATCAGTGTAGGCATTGATCCATGATGTGTGTGTAGAGTCTTCATGGCATAACAATCAGGATGTGTGTAATATCTTCAGGGTATATCAGTCAGTGTAGGCATGGACCCAGGATGTGAGTAGTGTCTTCAGAGCATAACAATCAGTTTATTCATGGCCCCAGGCTGTGTGTAGTGTCATCAGAGCATAACAATCAGTTTATTCATGGCCCCAGGCTGTGTGTAGTGTCTTTGGAGCATAACAGTCAGTGTAGGCATGGCCCCAGGCTGTGTGTAGTGTCTTTGGAGCATAACAGTCAGTGTAGACGTGGACCAAGGATGTGTGTAGTGTCTTCAGATCATAACTGTCAGTGTAGGCATGGACCCAAGGATGTGTGTGTAGTGTCTTCAGATCATAACTGTCAGTGTAGGCATGGACCCAGGATGTGTGTAGTGTCTTTGGAGCATAACAGTCAGTGTAGACGTGGACCAAGGATGTGTGTGTAGTGTCTTTGGAGCATAACAGTCAGTGTAGACGTGGACCAAGGATGTGTGTGTAGTGTCTTTGGAGCATAACAGTCAGTGTAGACATGGACCCAAGGTGTGTGTAGTGTCTTCAGATCATAACTGTCAGTGTAGGCATGGACCCAGGATGTGTGTAGTGTCTTTGGAGCATATCAGTCAGTGTAGACGTGGACCAAGGATGTGTGTGTAGTGTCTTTGGAGCATAACAGTCAGTGTAGACATGGACCCAAGGTGTGTGTAGTGTCTTCAGATCATAACTGTCAGTGTAGGCATGGACCCAGGATGTGAGTAGTGTCTTCAGAGCATAACAATCAGTTTATTCATGGCCCCAGGCTGTGTGTAGTGTCATCAGAGCATAACAATCAGTTTATTCATGGCCCCAGGCTGTGTGTAGTGTCTTTGGAGCATAACAGTCAGTGTAGGCATGGACCCAGGATGTGTGTGTAGTGTCTTTGGAGCATAACAGTCAGTGTAGGCATGGACCCAGGATGTGTGTAGTGTCTTTGGAGCATAACAGTCAGTGTAGACGTGAACCAAGGATGTGTGTGTAGTGTCTTTGGAGCATAACAGTCAGTGTAGGCATGGACCCAAGGATGTGTGTAGTGTCTTTGGAGCATAACAGTCAGTGTAGACGTGGACCAAGGCTGTGTGTAGTGTCTTTGGAGCATAACAGTCAGTGTAGACATGGACCCAAGGTGTGTGTAGTGTCTTCAGATCATAACAAGTTGAGACGTGGACCTAGGATGTGTGTAGTGTCTTCAGAGCATAACAATCAGTGTAGTCATGGACCCAGCTTGTGTGTATTGTCTCCTGAGCAAAATTATCAGTGTAGTCATGGACCCAGGATGTGTGTGTAGTGTCTTCAGAGCATAACAGTCAGTTGAGGCATGGACCCAGGATGTGTGTAGTGTCTTCAGGACATAACGGAATGTGTGTAATGTCTTCAGAGCATAACAGAATGTGTGTAGTGTCTTCAGAGCATAACGGAATGTGTGTAGTGTCTTCAGAGCATTACAATCAGTTTATTCATGGACCCAGGATGTGTGTATAGTATCTTCAGGGAATAGCAATCAGGGTAAAGCATGGATCCAGCTTGTGTGTAGTGTCTCCTGAGCAAAATGATCAGTGTAGTCATGGACCCAGGATGTGTGCAGTGTCTTCAGAACATAACAACCAGTGTGGTATTGATCCAAGATGTATGTGTGTAGAGTCTTCATGGCAAAACAATCAGTGTAGGTAGTGACCAAGGATGCATGTAGTCGTTATGCATCAAGTTACCTTAATAAAATGAATCAAGGTCTGGAAAATTCTGTTCATTCTCTTAGCTGTGTAAACGTCGTAATATTTGGGGTCCCAGTAGCCTGTCATATCAGACAAACATGTCCAGGGAAGCCCATGCAAGTCTGGATTATATGGCAAGCCTAAATTTCCACAGTTTCGGGAAAATGAAGAAAGTCTCAATTTTCCTTTTCATAATATTTGGCTTTTTTCTATCATGAGCCGTTTTCTGTGAAATATGTTCTGTGTGATGCACGTTTTTGGTGTTCCCCATCGTGATATTGCAGGAATATTGCTAAAAGCAGCATAAAACTGACCCCACCGTAAAATGTGGTTTTACGTCAATACAGAGACTAGTTGTTAGTCTAGGATCCAAGATGACGTCACGGGAACAGGAACACACGATCATGGAGGCCAGACTGTGAACACAAACAGGACTCTTCAATCTGGAGCTGCTCCTCAGCCTCACTAACTAGTCCTAGGCCAAATGCTAGAAACGTCCCTGTCTTTCAGGATCTCTCAGTAGCAGTGAACGTGTTATTCAGTAATTAGTATGACACATCCCACCCAAAAAAATTCTTGTTGATGTGGAACTAGCTACAGGAGGTATCGGGTTACTACAAACTAACTGGGTTCTGCCCACTGTTGAAACAGTGTCAACATGTTCAAAGACATACTGCTTGAGCATTGATCGCATTGTCTAATGAGTGGTGACAAGCACTGGTGTTCAACATGGTCACGTTATGCATTATGGGTGATAAGGCTGGGTGTATAATATTACCTGATTTTGATGCTATCTCTACATTTGTCCTAGGAGTATAACCATCTGCCAGTACACAGGAAACAGATGCTGAATTCAACACAAATCACAAGTTCAAATTAACCTTTCTCGGCCGGTGGCTTTTGTGATATTTTATGGACGCTTCCTGTTCTGTCCACTAACGCCTTTCTAATACTTGACATTATTCACATACACAACCACAAATAACCATGCTTATTTACAAACCTGACAATAACTGGCTTTATTTTAGTGCATGTTTTACGGATCCGCCGACCGGAAATGTGAAGAAAGAGGAGGGAAAATCGTTTTTACATTAATTTTCAGACATAATATGCCACCGCCCCGATAAAAGAGACAAATGGAAAACAGTTGCAAATGGTACCTTTCAAATATCCCCTGGAACAGTACTTGCAAGTGGGTATAAGATTTCTGATGGTCAGCACCCTACCATGCAACTTAAATATTTTATTCTCTGAGCTGGTGAGTCAGACATATTCGCTTTTATCTGTGGAACAGAGAGGCAGGTTATGCCACGGACTGCTATATAAGCTGACATGCTGCGTCTGGCATATACGATCTATTCCAGTGTCAAAATAACACCTCCATGTTCCCTTCTGTTTTCCCTTCCTACCGGCCTAAGTAAAGGCCATAATATCGACACCATATTCCCTTCCATTTTGGAAGAACTTCGTTGAAGAATGAAAATTGTGCAGCAGGGAGAACTGCTAGGACGCCGGGTTCTCTGGGACTCAGCAAATACTTCTGGTGAGGTAATAAATTGTGGCAGCCAGTTAATCAGTTCCGTGTGTGAAGTAGTATTATACATCGTAGTTAGTAAGTGTGGATTACTTTACGTCAGTTGTCGGTATTTCAGGCGTAGTGCATATATGCCAAGAGAAACCGGAGTCGAGTCAAGGCACGATTTCTGGAAACTCTAGACCAGATCGCGTACTGATCCGTAGAATTTCTGATCACTAGTAAAGTGTATTCGGTGGATAAGCACTGTGATCGTAGCTATTAATTAGTTATCAAAACATTGGAATATATATATACTCAACAACAAAAAATCAAAACACGAAAATCAAGACACGAAAGGGGTGTTGGATGGTTTTAATCTCTTTATTTCATAAGAATGATTTTTATGGATATCAGCTTCTTTATTATGAGAACACAACGTTTCCACCCGATGAAGGAGTAAGAATTAACTCCGAAACGTTGTGTTCTCATAATAAAGAAGTTGATATCCATAAAAATCATTCTCATGTATTTCACTTCTAAATGCCCTTCAAAGTCTTTATTTCTTCTTGCTTAATCATAGATTTTCGCATTACTAAAGAGGTGGGAAGGAAAATATTGCTTCTGAACATAATTTCTTGGCATAAGATAGATATTTTATTTTATGTTTGCAAGCTTATTCGTCACAATGGATTGACCGTGAGACGCTGTTTTCGTAGGCTGAACCATGCACAAAAGCCATGTCGTGGCGGAAACAACTCGTAATGAATGCCATGATTTTTCAGATCAAGTGTATTTCAAATAAACGAATACAATTTTGTTGGTGTTGGAGGATCGGCGTTATATCCATTGATCGCCTATGGTGTACATGCAACGCAGCAGGAGTCCCTGTTGCCGTAACGATCCAGCTGGGAGCCATGTTTGTCTCCGATCTACAGTGTGCCGGTTGTTAACGAAAAACACTTATCATCAGTTTAGAACGCCAGACATGCTTAATTTATTTTAGGTGAAACACAACAGACCTCTCCTTCTACAGGATGCCGATGCTCAATAGGTCTTCCAATTTGAAGTGCAACCCTTGTTCGTTTGGGGACCTCGGTGAGAACACCATCGCATCTCCAACGAGAGGTAAATACCAACATTCAGGAAAGATGGCGTCGTCCATGTCTTCGTCAACTGGTATGCTGTGTATTGATTTTGACACGTTAGTTTGAACTTGTAGGATAAACATTATATTTTGGGAATGTGTTGTATTTTAACCCCATATGCTCGACCAGACAAACTTTAAACATATGTTGTTGCTATCGGTAATAAAAATCTAAAACCCCCCTTTATGGTCGGTAAGTTGAACATGAAAGGCGATAATCAGGAAACAAATATACCTAATCTTTAATCCTGTCTGCTTTTCCCTCTCCCATATACACCTTGATTATTCCCAGATGCGGGTTGATTTTATCGGAGCATATTTAATTTGTATCATGTTAACATGATTTCTAAATATCCCATTGCCTAGATTAAGATTGTTGTCATGGATCAACACCATCTAGAGTTTGACACATCAGTATCATATTTTCATGCAGTACCATCCGGCGAACAACTTCAGTTTGTGAGTTGAACGTCTGTATCCCATCTTACGTTCTTGACAGAAAATAGTCCAGCAAAAGATAAACTTCATTTTGTGAGAAAAGCAAGATGTATGGATGTTAGCTTGTTGATTCCTCTGATGAAGGAGCAAGCATACACTCCCAAAGGTATTATTTACAATAAAGAAGTTGACTTCCATGTAGCTTTTCTTATCCATTCCACTTCTAAATGCCATTCAAATATTTCATTATGCGAGTCTATTATAAGTTGTCAGGAGTCCAGGTAATAAAAATAGTAGTTAATGAATCAATAATTCCACTGGTGGGCCTAAAATTCTGAGAAAATTATGCAACTTATTTGCAAGAGAAGGTTTTTATGATTTTATGTTCTTGACAGGTTGCATAGTCAATATTCACAAACAGACTGACAAAAAGGTAAATGGTGAGAAACCACTGTTTAATATATTACACAGATGTATTTCACAATAACGAGTTTCAACATGTTTTCTTTCTGGTTTTGCAGGGGAGCATGATTGTAAATATTTCCCCAGTGTGATGTCACCACAACATCAATCAATCAGACAAGTCTGGAAAGTAACTTGTTTCATGGCTGTATTGATTGATGTCTGCTGCAGTGTGATGAAAGTCTCTTTTGTTTAGCCATATATAAATTAATATCATACACATTTCTGATGGTGTGTATTTTCTCTCTTGCAGAAAATAGCACTTCCTTCTGGATCAAGTTTTTCACTGATGCTGGTGTACCTCCAGGAGACTCTGCAAACTATGCGGTTGCATTCAATGATAATCGCATTCAGAGGGACATGCTTCTTGACTTGTCCAAGGAATATCTGCTAGACATGGGCATCAGTCGCCTTGGAGATGTCATCGCTATCCTCAAACATGCCAAGGCTGTCCACACCCAGGTAGAGCCATTGCCCCCAGAGAAAGTATGAAACACAAATTTAACTCTTTCAGTATTTTATTGTCAACTGTGAAAAAGTCTTTAACAGTGCGGGTGCGGTTGAAGTCTTAGCTCATCATGCCAAAGACCCAGGTTTGATTTTCCTATTTTTTTAAAACATGTTAATCTTGTTAATCAAATGTTATTGCATTTAGATGAGGTGGACAAGTCGCTTATATGAATGGTGTTATACAACAGCATTTCAGTGCAATTAGTTCCTGAATACAAATATCTTTGAATACTTTTAAATTATACATTTAATATGGGTAAAACTACTGTTGCATTATCAGCAAAAGCAGAAAAGGCTCTGGTGTGTTTACTTTCAGCACTATATCCAGTCGTGCCAATAACACCAAGATGTTTTTAAACTTATCAATGCACAATTATAACCAATGCTGTATGGGTTAGAAATATGCGGTTTCCAGACTTTTGAACCAATTGAAACAAAGCATCTGTTGGTATGTAGGAAGTTCCTTAATGTTAACATTGCAACTTATGCAACACCAAATGATATGGTATATGGAGAAGATGGAAGATACCCACTTTGTATAAACTCTCACCTTTGTTACATAAAATACTGCTTTAAAACATAGATCAAACCCTTAGACATATTTATCAACCGTAATAACAAGAACCTCGAAATATAGTTACAAATGTATTAGATTTAGACTTGGCTTTACAGGTATGATGATCAGTACTGGTAGTAACAGTCACTGGCCAATCATCTATGGTTTTGCCCTGTCTGTATGGCTGATATTGAAGATGAATATCATCTGTTATTTTTATGTGACGGTTATGCTGATTTAAGAGATGACTACATTCCACAGACATATCTGGTCCACTCCACAAGGGAAACACTCATGAAAATTCTGTCATCAAAAGACGAATCTGTTCATGTAAAATTAACTCTGTTTTTAACAGATTAGCTGTCGGAAGAGTCTGATTTCTCGTGTCAACTAATTTCCAATGCTCTGATGCTTTCCACTGCCTGCAATGTACATACTTTGCCTGTCATATAATATGTGTGTGTGGACCACAGACCTGATGTATGATAAACCATCTTGATCTTGATTTAAGTAAACTTGGATTTCATTTCATATCTGCTCATAATGTAGCTATTACATTTCGCAATAATAGTAATTTAGAGATATTGTTTTTTGAAATTTATCTTTCTTTGATAAAAAGTCCAGCAAACATTAACATCAAACATTGTGTCATAAAATCTGGGCAAGTAGAAAATTAGTCAGGACAAGTTACTTTCTTGAGTCATTTGCCCTGTGGCAAGTCACTTTTCAAAACCATTTTGAACCCCAGCTCAGTTTCTCAGGGAGGAGCAAAGTGCAATCACTGATTTTCATGAACATTGTCAGTTGTTTTTTTGTAGGATGCCCGTGATAAAGTCCTGAAGAATGCAAGTCCAGCTGTTACTAATAGTACTTCCAACAACAGTCCATCTCAACCTCGCAGATCTACAGGTAACCATGGTAACAGATGGCAAAATGACTTCAAAACAGTACTATTTACATTTAATCAGTAAAGAAAACACTGAAGGATATATTGGCATTTAGATTTGAAAAAAACTATGTTGTATTTGGTATTGGTGAAGTTCCTGATATGAGTGTTAGTATGTGATAGGGTACTTGATTCCTTGTGTCAGTGTGGTTGTGTTTCTGGTGTACCTGATATCTGACACCCAGTGTCTGTGTATTAGAATACCTGATACCTGACCTCCAGTGTCTGTGTGCTAGGGTACCTGATATCTGACCCCAATGTCTGTGTGTTAGGGTTCCCGATGCCTGACCCCCAGTGTGTGTGTGCTAGGGTACCTGATATCTGACCCCCAGTGTCTGTATGTTAGGGTACCTGATATCTGACCACCAGTGTCTCTGTGTTTTGGTGCCTGATGCCTGACCCCCAGTGTCTGTGTGTTAGGGTACCTGATACCTGACCCCCAGTGTCTGTGTGCTAGGATAGCTGACCCCCAGCGTCTGTATGTTTGTTTCAGCTGCCAGCAGAATGGTGGGACACTACTTGGGCAAGGACCCTGAGGCTGCACCCATGAAACAGCTACCAACTCCCAAACCAGAAGTGTCAGGTCAGCCAAACCTTCTTTGAATAGAAATCCAGTGTATGTACTGAAATAATAGTTTTATGTGTGCTAGGGGTGGGTTTTGCAGAGAATTTTCATATTTTTCCTTATACTGACTCATGCTTATTGCTGATCTCCTCTTCCATGGTGAAGGTAGTGGAACACCTGAAATCCTTTGAAGTTCCCTTCTAAAAGAAGCGGATGTAAAATACACTCACCCATGTATAGCCTCCCCTTTCCCGTGCAACCGGTCATGTAACCTGCCATGATCTTCACACTCTCCTTATCGCCCAACAAGTGAGGCTGGAGTTACCTGGAGTCTACGGCGATAAGTTTTTCAATTATTTTGGTATTTTAACTATATTTATGTCATATGCAGTATTTAGTTTATGTATATGTATCGCAGTTTGTATATTCGTGATTATTGTTGGTTGATATAGCACGTATTGCGTCAACCGAGACTTAGTCTCCGTTGATGAAATCGTGGTTACAGTGTAAATTACGGCTGTCAGCAGTTGACGTGTTTTCAGTTTTTTTGGCATGTAAGCCCTTATGTTCTTCCTCTATTTGCTGTGAATTTTACAGAAATGTATCTGTTTAAGAATTTATTGTATAAATTTGTTCTTTTCACAGGCATGCGAGGGACATTGAATGTCGACTTTCATTAGACATGTCTAAACGGGTGACTTAGCTTCGGGTAACTGCTTTTTTTCATTAACTGCTGAATTTTGTTCCAGTTATCAGTCAGGCGTGTCCCCGGGGTTATACCTTGTGTCCAGTGAGTTGTCCCCCAGACCACAGAAGAGTACTTCATCGGGAAGGGGCTGTCACAGCCTAAGAAGTCTATAAGACAAAGTCATCTGCAACAGAGTCGTCGCAGAATCAACATTCTTCGACGCAGAAGTCTTGTGGAGACAAGATCGTCCCTCTACAGGAACGACATACCTACGATGAGCCACCATTGATGCAGGTCATGTTGAAGAAGAACAAAGACTGCAGTGTTGAACTACGTTGACAACTGTTCCTAGATCGGCCATGACTACATTGTCACCACTCTGGATCGTCAGACAATGTAGACTTCGTCAGCAGCCTCGGACATCACGACAGACATCTCTACAAGGTAGCCGTCACTGCACTAAACGCAGCTGTTCGACGCAGATGCCTGCATCCAACATGAGCTTGATAATATCATGTTGAAGAAGAACGAAGACTACAATCTTCAACTACGTTGACTGCTGCTCCTACATCGACCATGACTGCATCGTCACCGCTCTGGGTTGTCAGACAACAGAGACTTTGTCGGCAGCCTGAGTCATCACAGCGGTTCCAAAAATGCACCTACGTCGAGTGAGTGCACCCGCACTGGCAAGTGTGCCCGCGTGAGTGCACCTGCACAGACGAGTGAGCCAGCACGGACGAGTGCACTCATGTTGGTGAGTGCGCTCACAGGTCTTCTCGTCAATGAAGAAGATCTTCATCAGTCTCCCCAGCTTGTCGAAGGCGCCGTCAGCACTCCTTGTCCCCTTCAGACCTGGACTCACATAAGAAGGATCATCGGCATCCATCGAATGTGTCGCACCTTTCAACGCTTGTCGCTTCCCTCTTCACCATGTGGAGCCCTCCATCAGAGCACTAGATGTAGACGGTCCCCGGTCCATCAGCAGTCCCCGCAATGATCTTACAAGATAGACGACATTTGGACGGGCTCGATTTAGACTTTAATCTGAAGTTTAGCAGTCCTGTGAGCAAGGAAGAGTGAATGTTCCTACACCCTCTGCAAGATTGAAGAGGTAGCAAGGATGATTGCCCAAGACTAAGAGAAGTCATGATGATCAAATCCATCAACACCTTGACAGCAGTGCTCAAGCAGACAAGTCAGCGTTACACTAACAAGTCCAAGTTCTCTAGAGTCCAGAGACCGAGAGATAAGAAGTTTAATACCGGAGCGTCCAGGAGGTAAACATTGAAGATCAGGGTTGGAACGACTGGAGTTTTCCACCCTCAGCCATTCCCATACAACCATCTCCAATGGGTGAATGTCTTCAGCTCGACCGCAACAGATGGGGAATTCTCAACAATTAATATTTCACGAAGATTCTTCGAGATGACTGCAACATACCACTGCAAACAACACCTCCGATCACAAGAGATGACAGTATTATCTTCGGTGGAAAAATTCCGACACATCTACCTGGAAGACAATTTGTCTATATCAGCTTCAAGTGGCAGAAGTTTTTTCGCGTGCTTTACTCATCTGGACACATGCTCACCAAACAGCATGGTTACGGACAAGCCTAAATGCTAGCAAGGGTATCATCGTTTGAACAAGATTTCACGATGATCAGTTATCTGCCACACAGGTGACATCCCGTCTATAATCTGATTGGTCATCTCAACAGTAGCCTTTTATGTAAACAAGGGTCAATGAGACCTCCATCTCTATTACACCTGACATTTCTACTCTTCGACATGGTCGACAGTCTGAATCTCCAAATAAAAGGATTTCACATACCAGGAGCCTGCAACATCATGCATATGGCAGACGCCGTATCTCGCCCTCTTTGTGTATCACCAACAGAGTATATGCTGCATCGAGAGACATTTCAAGTAATCAGCTGGAGGTTAGGATCACTGCAAATAGACTAATTTGCAGCAAGGTTCAACTAACAGACAGCAAAGTTTGTGTCACCATGCTATCGGCATCTCGTGGGAAGGACTAAATGCATTCACGTTTCCCCCTCCAGTGCTGCTACCAAGAGTCATCAACAAAATCAACATATGCCAGGTCAACTGGACAGACAGTTCTGGCCTTGTCTTCAATACTTGGACCTCATGACTACTGAGGCAGCTGAAGGCAACATATTTGCAGATAGTAGAATATTTATGTCACTTACGACATTCCAGAGGTCTGAAAGGTTCTACATATCTACATACTTGGCAGCTCTCAGCTCAGTCATCACCATGGAAATGGAAACCAAACTGACTGAAGTACCTTAGCTATTTGCCTTCCTACACTCCTTCAATTTGGAAGATCAACAGCATGGGATCTAAACATTGTACTTCAACATCTCACAAGTGATGTGTACAAACTGCTTGATTGGACCTCATTTGAACTGTTAATTCAGAAGACACTGTTTTTAACTTGCCTTAGCTACAGGTGCACGCATGTCACAAATTCATGCTCTAGACTTCCAACTGCACGAGCTTTGATGCAAATCATCAGCAGACAGCTCAGTCGGGTCTACGATGGGATTTTATTGCAGAAAATCAACTGCCAGGTCAACTGGACAGACAGTTCCACATACTGGCATTATCTTCAATCCTGAAACCTCATGATACTCAAGATTTATCATTATGTCCAGTCAGAGCATTGAAGATATACATTGCACATACCAAGTCTAGAAGGCAACGTTTCAAGTGCCTGTTTATCTCTATATCCACTGAGACACCTACGGAACTATCTCACAACACTATCTCACTTTAGATCAGAGCTGTTATATTGAGAGCCTATAAAGCAGCAGGATTGGAACATCAACCCACACGAAGTCAGAGCTTTGGCCTCTACACTAACACTACATAGGAATTGCTCGCTATCAACTATAATGGAGGGCTGCTTTTGGAAGTCAAACACAGTGTTAGCCAACCATTATCTATGAGAAACAGCCATGGAGGACATGTCTGGCATTCATCAGTTTGGGCCTCTTGTCGTTGCTCAGCAACTAACAGTTCCTCAAAGTTATGTCCGTTTCTTTTAAAAGGGAACTTCAAGGGATTTCAGGTGTTCCACTACCTTCGCCAGGAAGAGGAGATAAGCAATTAAGCAAGAGTCAGGATAAGTATAAAATATCAGTTTTATTCAGAAAATTACATTAAATCATGAGAAATTTAAATAATATTTAGCTCCTATTAAACAAAGGAAAGAACAATTTCACATCAACACAGTGGTTACTGGTTTGAACAAGTTTCTCCACCGTCAAGAAACACCTGAGATTTTAAACAGCAGTTTTACCTGGTCAAGACATATCAGACATCACTGGTCATTAATGAGTAAACAATGAAAACATTCACATCCAAAGCATTACAAAACACTTGAACACAACTTCAAACAGAAATTAACAATCCACATAAATGTAACATGCACCAGGATAAGTCTCACCATCCTAACCATTCCTATAATCAACATCTTCCTCACCACACCATTACCAAAATTATCAACAACATTCATCATCACCACACCATTACCAAAATCATCATCAACATTCATCATCACCACACCATTACCAAAATCATCATCAACAACATTCATCATCACCACACCATTACCAAAATTATCAACAACATTCATCATCACCACACCATTACCAAAATCATCATCAACAACATTCATCATCACCACACCATTACCAAAATCATCATCATCAACAACATTCATCATCACCACACCATTACCAAAATCATCATCATCAACATTCATCATCACCACACCATTACCAAAGTCATCATCATCAACATTCATCATCACCACACCATTACCAAAATCATCATCATGAACAACATTCATCATCACCACACCATTACCAAAATCATCATCATCAACATTCATCATCACCACACCATTACCAAAATCATCATCATGAACAACATTCATCATCACCACACCATTACCAAAGTCATCATCATCAACATTCATCATCACCACACCATTACCAAAATCATCATCATCAACATTCATCATCACCACACCATTACCAAAATCATCATCATCAACATTCATCATCACCACACCATTACCAAAATCATCATCATCAACAACATTCATCATCACCCCACCATTACCAAAGTCATCATCAACAACATTCATCATCACCCCACCATTACCAAAATCATCATCATCAACATTCATCATCACCACACCATTACCAAAATCATCATCATCAACATTCATCATCACCACACCATTACCAAAGTCATCATCATCAACATTCATCATCACCACACCATTACCAAAATCATCATCATGAACAACATTCATCATCACCACACCATTACCAAAATCATCATCATCAACATTCATCATCACCACACCATTACCAAAATCATCATCATGAACAACATTCATCATCACCACACCATTACCAAAGTCATCATCATCAACATTCATCATCACCCCACCATTACCAAAATCATCATCATCAACATTCATCATCACCACACCATTACCAAAATCATCATCATCAACATTCATCATCACCACACCATTACCAAAATCATCATCATCAACAACATTCATCATCACCCCACCATTACCAAAGTCATCATCAACAACATTCATCATCACCCCACCATTACCAAAATCATCATCATCAACATTCATCATCACCACACCATTACCAAAATCATCATCATCAACATTCATCATCACCACACCATTACCAAAATCATCATCATCAACAACATTCATCATCACCACACCATTACCAAAATCATCATCGACAACATTCATCATCACTACACCATTACCAAAATCATCATCATGAACAACATTCATCATCACTACACCATTACCAAAATCATCCTCATCAACAACATTCATCATCACCACACCATTACCAAAATCATCATCATCAACATTCATCATCACCACACCATTACCAAAGTCATCATCATCAACATTCATCATCACCACACCATTACCAAAATCATCATCATCAACATTCATCATCACCACACCATTACCAAAATCATCATCATCAACAACATTCATCATCACCACACCATTACCAAAATCATCATCATCAACAACATTCATCATCACCACACCATTACCAAAATCATCATCATCAACAACATTCATCATCACCCCACCATTACCAAAGTCATCATCAACAACATTCATCATCACCCCACCATTACCAAAATCATCATCATCAACATTCATCATCACCACACCATTACCAAAATCATCATCATGAACAACATTCATCATCACCACACCATTACCAAAATCATCATCATCAACAACATTCATCATCACCACACCATTACCAAAATCATCATCATCAACAACATTCATCATCACCCCACCATTACCAAAATCATCATCATCAACAACATTCATCATCACCCCACCATTACCAAAGTCATCATCATCATCAACATTCATCATCACCACACCATTACCAAAATCATCATCATCAACAACATTCATCATCACCACACCATTACCAAAATCATCATCGACAACATTCATCATCACTACACCATTACCAAAATCATCATCATGAACAACATTCATCATCACTACACCATTACCAAAATCATCCTCATCAACAACATTCATCATCACCACACCATTACCAAAATCATCATCATCAACATTCATCATCACCACACCATTACCAAAGTCATCATCATCAACATTCATCATCACCACACCATTACCAAAATCATCATCATCAACATTCATCATCACCACACCATTACCAAAATCATCATCATCAACAACATTCATCATCACCACACCATTACCAAAATCATCATCATCAACAACATTCATCATCACCACACCATTACCAAAATCATCATCATCAACAACATTCATCATCACCCCACCATTACCAAAGTCATCATCAACAACATTCATCATCACCCCACCATTACCAAAATCATCATCATCAACATTCATCATCACCACACCATTACCAAAATCATCATCATGAACAACATTCATCATCACCACACCATTACCAAAATCATCCTCATCAACAACATTCATCATCACCACACCATTACCAAAATCATCATCATCAACAACATTCATCATCACCCCACCATTACCAAAATCATCATCATCAACAACATTCATCATCACCCCACCATTACCAAAGTCATCATCAACAACATTCATCATCACCACACCATTACCAAAGTCATCATCATCATCAACATTCATCATCACCACACCATTACCAAAATCATCATCATCAACAACATCTTCATCACCACACCATAAACAAAATCATTATCATCAACAACATTCATCATCACCACCACCACACAAATCCCACAAACATCATCATTATCGCCACTCGATTGTCTGTGGGAAAAGCGGAAATATCTGAAGACCTCCAAGTGTTACAAAGTTTTCCAAATGCATGTCAAAAGACAGGATTTCAATCAGCGTATCGCAGTAACGTATTTTTTTCATGTCTGAACAGGTAAATACCGATTAACCAGTTACAGTGCACAGGCCTGATGTGTGTGTGTTTCATGTTGGAAATAGTGTTTTACAATAATTAGTGTCATCAGTTTCTAAATAACGTTAACAATTTGCTGTCGCTGCGACAAAAGTGACCGTGTTCTGTATCTAATTTCAACTATGTACAGATTCCTTGTCGAAGAGATCGTCAGTGTTTGAGCGGCTTGGAGTGGACTCACCCCAGCAAGTCACAGTGACAGGACTGGGCAATGTTGTTCTCAGGAGTGCCTCACCATCTGTGAGTTTAGTACCTCACCACCCCTATTTAGTGTTAAACTTATTAACAGCATGTCCTTCAATGGTAATGTTTATATCTATGCATTCATATAATAATTTGATCCTTAAAGGTCACATGCAACATAAAACGCAACTTTGCAGATTCTGATACCTTTCAGTATGCACTTACCGAAACAAACATCAAAAATGCCAATTCAACCTATATAGTTGAAATAAAACGTGATGAAAAAAAAAGCCTGAGAAATTGGAGTTCAAACAATTCACTAAATTTCCCCCAGCTCTGGGTTAAAAAGTGGTTTCAACAGCTGTGCTGCACTGCGCCCATAACGCATGCACAGTGAATAGGTTCGTGGAGCTTGAAACAGTATGCATGCCCAGAGTATGAGGTCATGAGCAGTAGTCTAATCTTGATTGTGTACACAAACACGTAAATAATCTACTTGTTACGTAAAAAAACTTGTTGATTGTGGAAAGCAGCCTCTGTCACAGAAAAAGCTCAATATCTTGTTTATTGACACCTATATATCTGCCTGCCTGTCTGCTAAAGACAATATGCAAAACACAACTTCAATCAGTTACCTCATGCAGTTTGAACTAACACATATCAGTCTATACGCCATAAACAAAATAAATTGATTTATGACTCATGCATCCATGACCTGTCTCTGATTATGCAATTAGGGAGATGTGATACTTGTACACATGACATGTTTTTAGGTCTTTGGGTTGCAAACAAACTACATCCATTTTTCTCGGATGACTGGATCTGACGGAAACTGGTGCAAACTCTTGTCAATTTCAAGTCCTGCTTTGTACATGGACAAATGACAGTTTCCAGCCATGCAGTAGTTCACCATCTCTACAGAGATGATTTTTGATTGGATTGAACGCAAATTCAGAGAACATGTATTTACAAAACCCAACATTTGTATATACATTCTTTATGGACAACAAGTACAAAATATTGCACTTGTGAATCGTGATTGCACGCTTATAATTTTGTTTAATTGAATTTTTACAAGCAGCAATGTATATTATATGTCATGAATAAGTGATAATTGTGGTTTAATTATGTTTGATGTTTTGGTTGCATGTGACCTTTAACTCTTATGTTGATGTGTTGTGATAGGTTTTAGCTCATATACACATGTATTAGTATTACAATTTCTAGTCCGTGACAATTCTATTTCAGTGAATTTAAGCAAGGCCCTCCATTAGTTCTCAGTTTTCACTAATGCTCCAGGCTGAAATGTTGATGTTCCACACTCTCATGAAAATATTGTTCTGATGATCTACAGGGTTCTGTTTTTAATCGTCTGGGAGATAAATCAACTGTGAAGAGACCAGCATCTTCAACCTCAGTATTAGGAGAAGACGAGGATGATAGTGATGAAGTTGATACCTCAGCACTGGAATATGCTGGAGTGCTCAAGTCCCCTCCTAAGAAGGCCAAGGTCACATCGCAGTCTAAGAAGGCAGCATCCCTGGCAGCAGCTGCCCGGAAACTGGCTGTCCGGAAGAAGATCAGTGAGTATTCCAGGGATGGGTTAGCAAGGTTCCTTCAGTTACATTGACTCGTGTGTCACAAAGTCATGTGGCAGGATGCTCAAGAAGATCAGTATTTTTATTTCATGTTTATTTCCTGATAAATAGATAATTCCATTGATGTTGTAGCTAAACATTTTCATCATCTTTTTCCTCAGCAATCCAGACATCAGAAGTGACGACAACATCACCAGCATCAGCATCAACAGCAGGGATTCTGTCACGAGATTCTGTAGCAGAAAATCTGTCCATTAAACAGCGACTGGGGAAGAAGGTACAAACAGAAACAGCAAGCAGTACAACAGCGTCATCATCGACCAGCTCAGCGGTAACCCCATCAGTGACAGTGCGACTTGGCCCTCAAAAAGCCAAAGTGACCAGTAGCAGTGGAATAACGTCCCAAGGTGCGTGAGAGTCTGCAGACTGTGGTGTTGGTGTAGTAAATATCAGTGAGGTATTCATACTCATTTTCCCCCACACATCAGTAACATCAGGTTTGTTCAACAACTGTAGTTTGATCTGGCTGATCCTGTCAAACTGACCAAGCTGGTGACACGATGGATACTATAGTCACCCCAACAGCAGGAATCATTGTTCACAGTATCAATCACTGAATTGTCCAGTCCTGGTTATTATATGGCAGTTTTCTTTGTGACAGTCAAATCAGGCCCTGAATGCTGTCATTGTAGTGGAGGGCTGATATGATATTGGTGAGCTGATATGGTAGTGGAGGGCGGATATGGTAGTGGAGAGGGATATGGTAGAGGAGGGGGATATGGTAGTGGAAGGGGATATGGTAGTGGAGAGCTGACATGGTAGTGGAGGGGATATGGTAGTGGAGGGTCATATGGTAGTGGAAAGCTGATATGCTAGTGGAGTAGATATGGTAGTGGAGGGGGTTATGGTAGTGGAGAGCTGATATGGTAGTGGAGGGGGATATGGTAGTGGAGGGCTGATATGGTAGTGGAGGGCTGATATGGTAGTTGAGGTGGGATATGGTAGTTGAGGGGGGATATGGTAGTGGAGGGGGATATGGTAGTGGAGAGGTGATATGGTAGTGGAGGGGAATATGGTAGTGGAGAGCTGATATGGTAGTGGAGGGGAATATGGTAGTGGAGAGCTGATATGGTAGTGGAGGGAATATGGTAGTGGAGAGCTGATATGGTAGTGGAGGGGGATATGGTAGTGGAGAGCATGTACAGTAGTGGAGGGCTGATATGGTAGTGGATTAGTTGATTACTTTTATTGATGAGTATATGATAGGGACATTTACAACACACTGATGTACAGCCTGGTGCGGTGTTAAACAATACAATCATGGTGTGGATGCCCACTGGTGGGTCTCTATGACACTGGATAAATAAGAACAAGGACAGATCCAAGCCAATCTGTCCCCCATCCGAAGCAATACACCAAACATCCTAGACTGTATGTAGTCATCAACGATATCATGTTGCATTAGGATATTTTGAACATGAATTAAATCTAGCAGAATTCTTTCACATTTTGCCACATTACTTATTACAAATTGAACAGAAGTACTGCTGTAATGTTGATAAAGCTGATGTCACGACTTTGATAGCATGATGTAGGAGCACTGTTTGACGTCATTCCTGTGTGGGCTTGGCACGGTGGTCAAAAAGCAGGCCTAGAGCAATACAATGCTTACTACTAATCCTTCCTGGATCATTGGTCAGCGGAACATGTTTAGTTTACATATTTCATATGTAATTTACCTTGAAACCAGTGAGGAGGCGCATGAAAACACCTCTATTCCTGCATGTTCCAGGTATCAAGTCTCGCCTTGGCCCCAAGACAGGAGAGGACACACCAATGAAGCCAGCCGAGAAGATTTCCTCCACCCCGACTGTTGTGAGGTCCGGGATCTTTGGTCGACTGGGGAGAAAGCACACCACACCTTGACTACATTCGGCAGCAACTTTTGTTACCTTCTCATGGACTGTGAATGTGATCTGTTAGACTGCCATCCAACGTGACTGCCTTCTGTACAAACGAGGTAGTGATTACCTTCTGTGTTGGGGGAGGTAGTGATTGCCTTCTGTACAGGCTGGCTAGTGATTGCCTTCTGTGTGGGGGAGATAGTGATTGCTTTCTGTACGGTTGAGGTAGTGATTGCCTTCTGTACGGGAAAGGTAGTGACAAGTTTCTGTACGGGTGAACGTGAAAGTGCCCCTGTGTCACCTGCATGTGCCGATGGGGAAGTGACCGCTATGGTAATACATTTGCATAATGAGGGCAGCTGGCTTCTCGAGAGCAATGCGTGCTGTCCTGTTAGCCACCACTCTCCGTCCATGTTGATGCTGCTTGTCAGGAGCCGACTGTTGGAGGTGCGATGGTCCCGACCAGTGATCTAATGTGTGTGATGGGGATGAATGAATGAATGAATGAATTCACTTGTGTCAGGAGAGTAGGGGAGGAAGAACAGGTTAGGTAGGATGGATGGTTTCATCTGTGTGCAAGTGTGCGTGAGAGAGAGAGAGAGGCTTTGTTGGGAGGAATGATATCACCTGTGTGAGTACTGGGAAGGGCTTTTAAAATGATATCCCCTATTTTAGGTGTAGGAAGGGCTGTTAGGAAGAGTGAAGGCTGTCATCTGTGTGAGGGTGGGAAGGGCTGTTAGAATGATATTACATGTGTTGAGGATGGGAAGGACTGTTAGAAAGAAAGATATCACTTGTGTTGTCATCTGTGTGAGGGGCAGGAAGGCCTGTTAGAATGATGTCACGTGTGTGGGTGTGGGGAGGGCTGTTAGAATGGTATCACCTGTGTTAAGTGTTGGAAGGGCTGTTAGTAAGAATGATATCACCTGTGTTAGGTGTGGGAAGGACTGTTTTTAAGGTAGATTGAGTCCTCCTGATGCATGTGAGTGAGTTATCTGCTGTGTCCGTTGAGGTACAAGGGAGAGAGGAGAGTCAGTGTATATACCTTTGTGCAGTGGGCTCACCTTCAGTGTCTAGGCGCTGGTGAAGTGAAATCGTAGTTCCAGCATGCATTTGTCATGGTTAATAGAAGACAAATAAAGCAATGAAATTGTTTTGAAATGTAATGTGATGGATGCTGCATGACGTCACCAGCAACTAGGAAATGATGCAGGACATTGTCAGCAATAATTCACAGGGAGTAGTGAAGACTGTAATTTTACTTTCATTTTGTATTTATTGAACTTTTATTTGTGAGATGACATAGCATTAATGATATTTTCTCATTAAAGACAACATGGAAAAGCCATAAAGTGTTAATGAACCGCTTTATATTCTGTTATCTGTACATTGAAGGCAGCAGTTCCCAACCCAACTTGTGCACTCATTTTATAGGTAAAAATATTCAAACTTACACATCACTTATATGCCGGGTATGTATCAGGATATACCCCGCTATAGCATTCCAGTAAATGTAGATATACTCTGTTGTAGCGTACCAGTATATGTGGATATACCCAGTTGTGGCACACCAGTATATGTGGATATATCCAGTTACAGCACACCAGTATAATTTTATGTGGATATACCCAGTTGTGGCACTACATAAGTTGTAACATTTCCTTGCATACAGAGATATTCGGTTGACAGCACTTTATTGCATATAGAGATATGGGGTTGATAGCACTATATATAAGTAATATGTGTATAAGAAGTAGTTTCCGAAATAACACAACACAGATCTACATGTTTCAATCGTGTATCTTCAGGGAGAAGTGATTTCAGTTAACGTGGTTAACCCCCTGGATGCCACGGGGATATTTATGTCCCTCCTCTACATCCCTCACTTTGAAGTCCAATAACATTCTAAATATACCACGCATATATAAATACTTCACAGTTTTGAATTCTGTGGAAAATTCCCTGTTTCTTGATACCATCCACTATTATCTCAGACCAGGCTAAAGTGCTTAAAAGTGCCTTTCAAAATAGGCTTCTTCGTAAATGTCGTCATTTTTCAAACTGTACAAAATCGAGATTCAAAGCGTTATTTGCAGTATGTTTTGAAATGTGAAGATCGGATAATTACTGGGAGCAGGGATACTCTATAACAGGGATTGGTCACTCGCTTGCTTTCCTTACCATTTGTACTAATTAACGTGTGCCTCGTCATGCTCCACTGCACACGTCGACTTGGTTTGTTCTCAGCGCAAATCGGCTGCGCTTAACAGTATTTCAACCAGTTTATTGTCGGAAACTATCGGCATCTCCCGGAGTAATACTCGGTAAATTGGAGTAGGCTCCCCTGAATGTTGTCACAACAAGCTGGTTACACTTCCTGTCGCCGAATGATGCATGTGTGGATTAATGAGAGGACTTGAGAATGTGTTTACACATTGCCTTGTTCAAAGACTCTCTATTTATGTGACAATTTTGATACAGCGTTCGAAACGATCGCCAGCCCAGAGGCCCAGCGTCGGTTGTTAATGTATCAGGCCAACAGTTTCAGTTATCTGCAGGCCCTTGTGGTCTTCTGTCAATTAGATCTCATTTCTTTTCAACTAGCATATTGCCCATAATTTGTATTAATGTTCAGGAATTATCCCTGATCCTTCATGTTAGGATAACTTCCAGTTTCACTTCATAGTATTATATATTCAGTGCCGCATAGGAATGTCAGCAGTCTGTAACTAATGTAAACTTCTCTGTGCTCCATACACTTCACTAATGGATTTTGTAGGGACTGTGAAACTCTCCACAATGAAGACTATTTTGTTTTTATTGGTTTGATTTCAACAAAATGGCTATGCAGACTTTAAAGACTGCAAGTGGCAGCAAGCCCTGATGGCCAAATGGCAAACTAAAGAACTGCAAACACTGTTATTATATGTATTTGAAATGATCTGTTACACAATTAAAATGTCTCATTATGTTTCAGTGGTTATCTGTTTGTGTGGAATGCTTAGGCTGCATAAAAATATGTTTCTCAGGCACATTCTTTCCAAAAGTGACGAGTAAGACTTTGATCTTTAATTTTTGATAGAAAAAATGTGACAAGGGAGGAACACATTTTTATTTCTTTTTCCTTCAGGAATACAGTTTGGAAAGTTAAGCACATGTTAATGAGTTGTAGATTCAGTCAGTCTCATTCTTACAGACACTCAGTCTATAATGGACAAATGGACGGTCGTGGCAAAGTCGAAATTATTTTTTTTAAGAGGGCAGTTAATGAAGATGACCAGATGTCTTCCTGCATGTGCGCAATTGCATGGATACTGACAGAATGTCAACTGACACAGTCACTCCCACCTAAAAAAACAGAAAGTTTAAAACTATCACAAAGCGTTAAAACGTCCTTTGCAGTTTTGTCAAATATCAACAATAGTTTCAGAACTAAAACATTCAAGCATCAAAGGCATCCATGGCAGATTAGAGCAGATCAGATATGTCATACCTCACACTTTCACCAGATAGAATATTCACCTCAATACTTAGAGGTGTATTTGAAAGAAATGAATTTTAGGACGACTAAACACATTCAAACATTGGCTTGTAGTAATGAGTGATCAGATCAGATCAACGATATGTCATATTTTTCACACACATGAAATACTTGTGAATGTATACACCCTTCCAATTATTTTTTTAATTCATAAAATCATCACTATTACTTCCAAACACCTCTCACCAGATGGAACGTTTCCCTAACAGAAATTAAAGGTGTGTGTGAAAGAAGTTTTTTGAGCAATAACTAGAAACACTCAAAAAATGCTGTGTAGTATTTCAATGGCGGATCAGAACAGATCAGCGAGATGACACGTGTATCACACACCTCAAATACATCCTAACAATATGTTTAGATTATCAAATTATAAATATTACCTGCAAACACCTTTCGGGTCATAGTATATTCCCCTCATAGATATTTAAGGTGCATGTGAAAGAGGTTTGGGAGCAGTAACTAGAAACACTCAAAGTTATACTATTTCAATGGCGGATCAGAACAGAACCGCGAGATGGCACATTTTTCAACACCTCAAAAACACCCTACCGATTTTTTTAAATTATAAAATTAGCACTATTACTTCCAAACACCTTTCACTAGATGGTATGGTCCCCTAATGGAAATTAAAGGTGTATGTGAATGAAGTTTTTGAAGCTGAAACAAAAGCACTCAAACAACGCCGTGGAATATTTCAATGGCGGATCGGATCAGATCGGTGAGATGGCACATGTTTCACACACCTCAAGTACGTCCTAACAATTTATTTTAGATTATGAAACTATCACTATTACCTGCAAACACCTTTCGCCTGATGGTAAATTCCCCTCATAAAAATTAAAGGTGTATGTGAAAGACGGTGTTGAGCAATATCTAGACACACTTCAAACAACGGCGTGTAGTATTTCAATGGCGCATCAGATCAGATCGGCGATCTGCCACATTTTTCACACCCCCCAATTAAACCCCAACATGTTTTTAAGTCACAAAACTATCACTATTGCTTGCAGACACCTCTCAACTAAAGGTATATTTCCCTGCTAAAACATAAAGGAATGTGTGAAAGAAGCTTTTATTGACGAAACTCAGTCTATCTTCGCTGTGTACCGATAACTGAAGCCAGAGAGTTACAAGATGCCGACTTGAAACTTTACTACAAACATATTTTCTTATACTGACACTAATTACAAATATGTGACTAGAACTGAAGTAACAGAACAGGTGACTTACCTTCTACGTGTAGGTTCCGAGTTGTCACAACACTCAGCGAATGTAATCAGCTGTTGAAAATGAACCGAGCTCAATCTTAAATACTAAGCTGCCGCCATACTGTCTCCACTGGTCACGTGACAAAGCGAGACATACGTTCAGCGGTTTTTCGAGGAGTTTCACCTCCCCTCTCTAAGGTATACGTTTATATTATTTGAAAGCTTTTGATTGTTTGAATAATATTTACACGGGAAATTGACTCAGTAAGTGTACTATACCACATTTTAAGCCTCTACACAAGTGTTGGAAGATGACACGAAGCCATTACTGTAACATGTGCTTCAGTTCCCGTGATGTACAAAATTCAATACGCTGGGACAAATATTACAGTTTCATATGAACAGGTTAATAAACAACGATTTAATTCCAACTGATAAGTAAAACTGATAATATTAATGAAAATGATTTGTATATTTTATGAAATGTAGGGGCACACATATCTAAAGGAATTGCCTTGTTCATTGTATTGGTTTGTGTCGTTTTTATAGACAAAACAATTATGAATATTGATTGACCTGGTGCGAGTTTGTCAAGAACGTTTTATGATTCATTGTAATTTTTTTCGATAATAAAGTCAATTCAAATTCGATTAAAATATATCTGATAGCAGAATATCTAACTCAAACAATATTCATACGAAAATTGTTAAAAATATATAAACCAGGTCGTGTTTTAATTTGGACAAACCTTACGTCCATATTCTAATACTTCTGTACTGAAAAAGCGATCTCTTTGTACCTTTCATTGCATACGTATGAAGTGAAATAATTTCATTATCATAAGAAGAAAAGTCTATTTCCTAAATGAATATTCAATGAATAGTCAGGTGTTGTGAAATTTTCATTTACGCTAAATCGATACCAGACAGGTGCGCGTTTTGCTCACAATAAGATACGTAGTAATTGTTGATATATTCAGGACACTATTTCAGTGGTAAAACCACTCATTTCATGTTTTGTATAGCATATATCTCACCTAATTTTCACTCAGTGTGTAAAAGATTTCGGCTTCTGTGTCAGAATTCTACACTTAGTTTTTTTTTTTTTTTTCAGGCGCACATTTTCGTAAGGTTTGAAAGGTGAACGTTGTGCGAGATTTGCGCTCGTGTGGTCCTGGATCTGCGTACGGCTATAAAATTACACAGCAATGTAGAAAATTTAATTTCCTATCCGTTGGTATAAATATAACTGCGGCTATCTCAGGGGTTTGAGAAATAGACACTGCTAAAAGTTGTCCAAAACTTTTGTGTGTGTTGAAAAACAGTAAATTTCTCCGTTTTTAATCGTGCACCAATAAAAGCACTCAGCTGCGATTTTTTCATTTGGCATCTTTACGGAAAGTGTGAGCGAAGAAAATACAGCTTCATATCTGCACGACATAATTGTATATGAAATGGACGAATGTGCTAATGCATAACGTCACAGGTCATGCACGTATAAAGATAAGGGGGCATAACTCCGCTATGGTTTACATTAGGTCAATGTAACTCGGAGAAATGATCACATGGAGAAAATTTGCTGTGGATACCGACAGTATGTTTTCGTTATGTTTTAATCACAGTGAACCAAACTATTCCAATACAAAGTTCCCCAATGTGAGAGGATACCTTTTGGTAGTTTCACAATTTGTAAGAAAAGATGCCATTGTACTACAACAAAAAGCAGGTAATAGCGATTTGGATGTCCCTATCCGATACATATTTTAGTTCTTAGATTCCCATATTCTCCTTTTTGGGTACATGTATTTTGATTAATTTTGCATCATTATTAACGGAATAACAGCCACATTTTCAAATATAATGAAATAACTGAAAATGCGACATTTTAGTTGACGTCACGGCACGTTTTGCGCATTTTGTGACGTCGGAAAAAGACCACTTTGGTTGATGATTAGTATATATCTAACCTAATTTTCACTCAATGTGTAAAAGATTTCGGCTTCTGTGTCAGAATTCTACACTTTTTAGCTAAAATATAAAATGAATGGTTTTATCACAGAAATAGTGTCTTGAATATATCAACAATTACACGGTTTTACTACATATCATATTGTGAGCAACACGCGCACCTGTCTAGCATTAATTTATCGTAAATCCAAATTTCACAACACCTGAATATTCATTGATTATTCATTTAGGAAATAGACTTTTTTCTTGTGATTATGAAATCATCTTACTTCATAAGTATGCAGTGAAAGGTACAAAGAGATCGCTTTTTCAGTACAGAAGTATTAGAATATGGACGTAAGACTTATCCAAATTAAGGCATGACCTGGTTTATATATTTTTAACAATTTTCGTATGAATATTGTTTGAGTTTAATATTCTGCCATCAGATATATTTTAATCGAATTTGAATTGACTTTATTTATTTCAAAAAAATGATGATGAATCATTCTTGACAAACTCGCACCAGGTCAATCAATATTCATAATTGTTTTGTCTATAAAAACGACACAAACCAATACAATGAACAAGACAATTCTTTTGAATTTTCCTAAAATGCTACAGCGCTTGTTTGAAATGTAAACAAAGAAAAAATCCGATTTTACACTGCGTAGCATTTTAGGAAAATTTCCAGCATCCAGCCGTGTAATGATTGCTTACAATGGCTCAATACGCTTAGAATATTCAGGGGAAGAGTATCGTAGCAAGAAATAACAAATTAAAAATAGATACAATGCAATCATTTGATAATTCATAATAAATCTGTCGAACTTTGAGTGCAGCGTGACGCAATGACTGACGCAAAATCACGCAGAACGACAACGGTACTTGTCGGCATTTCTGGCTTCTTCCGTCATTTACATTGCAAACGATAAACACATATAACAATACACAGATAGTCAGAATAATTCTGAATACTTACATCCTACATTTATGAACAAAAGATCACTGAATCAAGGAAAGAGTCCTCATAAAATCCTGTGTACCCTTGTCAGTGAAGCCGCCATTTTGAAAGAAATCGGTCATCGGTAGTGATGTCACACGTCAACATTGTTGCACATATTAGGCAATTCCTTTGAGGTGAAGGTCGGTTGAACAAGAGTAAACACAATGGCCATATCATTCCGATTGCACTTTTAGTATTGTGATGTATATTTTGCATATATTCAGATATTTTTTCATGAAACTGATTTCAGTATCTACATGTTCAACCCTATATCATGTGTGGATATAAGGTATACGTTTATATTATTTGAAAGCTTTTGATTGTTTGAATAATATTTACATGGGAAATTGACTCAGTAAGTGTACTATACCACATTTAAGCCTCTACACAAGTGTTGGAAGATGACACGAAGCCATTACTGCAACATGTGCTTTAGTTAACTTTACAGTATTCAATATGTTGGGATAAATATTGTAGTTTCATATGAACAGGTTAATAAACAGCGATTTAATTCCAACTGATAAGTAAAACTGATAATATTAATGAAAATGATTTGTATATTTTATGAAATTTAGAGGCACACATGTGTAAAGGAACTGTTTTGTTCATTGTATTGGTTTGTGTCGTTTTTATAGACAAAACAATTATGAATATTGATTGACCTGGTGCGAGTTTGGCAAGAACGTTTTATGATTGATTATCATTTTTAGATAATAAAGTCAATTCAAATTCGATTAAAATATATCTGATGGCAGAATATTTAACTCAAACAATATTTATACGAAAATTGTTAAAAATATATAAACCAGGTCGTGTTTTAATTTGGACAAACCTTACGTCCATATTCTAATACTTCTGTACTGAAAAAGCGATCTCTTTGTACCTTTCATTGCATACGTATGAAGTGAAATAATTTCATTATCATAAGAAGAAAAGTCTATTTCCTAAATGAATAATCAATGAATATTCAGGTGTTGTGAAATTTGGATTTACGATAAATTGATGTTAGACAGGTGCGCGTTTTGCTCACAATAAGATATGTAGTAAAACCGTGTAATTGTTGATATATTCAAGACACTATCTCAGTGGTAAAACCATTCATTTTATATTTTGGCTAAAAAGTGTAGACTTCTGACACAGAAGCCGAAATCTTTTACACATTGAGTGAAAATTAGGTTAGATATATACTAATCATCAACCAAAGTGGTCTTTTCTCGACGTCACAAAGTATACAAAGCATGCCGTGACGTCAACTAAAATGTCCCATTATTTTCAGTTATTTCATTACGTTTGAAAATGTGGCTGTTACTCCGTTAATAATGATGCAAAATTAATCAAAATATATCTACCCAAAAAGGAGAATATGGGAATCTAAGAACTAAAATATGTATCGGATAGGGACATCCAAATCGCTATTACCTGCTTTTTGATGTAGTACACTCAGTCTGGCATCTTTTCTTACAAATTGTGAAACTACCAAAAGGTATCCTCTCACAATGGGGAACTTTGTATTGGAATAGTTTGGTTCACTGTGAACAAAACATAACGAAAATATACTGTCGGTATCCACAGCAAATTCTCTCCATGTGATCTGAGTTACATTGACCTAATGTAAACCGTAGCGGAGTTATGCCCCCTTATCTTCGTGCATGACCTCTCTGTCGACGTTTGACGTCATAGAAGAAAATCGATTTTTGACATTTATTGCATGTCATTTTTTGATTTTATACGTGCATGACCTGTGACGTTATGCATTAGCACACACATCCATTTCATATACAATTATGTCGTTCAGATATGAAGCTGTGTTTTCTTCGCTCAAACTTTCCGTAAAGATGCCAAATGAAACAATCGCAGCTGAGTGCTTTTATTGGTGCACGATAAAAACGGAGAAATTTATTCAACACACACAAAAGTTTTGGACAACTTTTAGCAGTGTTTATTTCTCAAACCCCGGAGGTAGCCGCAGTTATATTTACACCAGTTCATATATATATATATGTGTGTGTGTGTGTGTGTGTGTGTCTGTGTGTGTGTGCGCGCGCGCGTGTGCGTACGTGTGTGTGTGTGTGTGTGTGTACGAGAGGATGTCACTAAGTTTTGAGCCTTGCACAGAAAAACACAAAATATTGGTATGAACCACATTTATTTCTCAACATAGTCCCCTGGTGAGTCAAGACACTTGTTCGATCTTTCTGCCAGGCGCTGATGCCATCTCTGTAGACGGCGCCATTTTGTTCCTCAAACCGAGCCTCTGTAACAGCAATAAGCTCATTATCATCCTGAAATCTACGACCACGAAGTGTTTCTTGAGATTTGGGAACATATGGTAATCACTTGGTGTCAGTCTGGAGAGTAGGGGGGATGCGGCAAGATTTCGTACCCGCATTCCTGGACAGCAGCGGCTGCAACGCGAGAGGTGTGTACTGGAGCATTGTCTTGATGTAGAAGAATACCACGTCTGATCTTGCCCCGTCGCTTCTCCTTGACTGACTGTCGCACTTGCCTCAACAAGTTAGCGTAATATTCCCCATTCATTGTCCTTCCTTTTGGTCAGTAATCTATGTGGATGACGCCTTTGCTATCCCAGAAGACTGTCGCCATTACCTTCTGCGCTGATCTGGAGGCTTTGAACTTTTTGGTCCTGGGAGAAGTGACATGTTTCCATTCCATGGA
This sequence comes from Haliotis asinina, assembly GCF_037392515.1. Lineage (NCBI taxonomy): Eukaryota > Metazoa > Mollusca > Gastropoda > Lepetellida > Haliotidae > Haliotis > Haliotis asinina. The sequence goes on along the minus strand of NC_090287.1, from coordinate 65,883,857 downwards.
TTCTGGTTTGCTCTCAGGATCATAGTGGTGGATCCAGGTTTTATCACAGCTTACTAGCCTTAAGTGAAAATCTTCTGGATCCTTGTTGTATCTGGTTAGCATGGAGTTGCCTGTGGTGACCCTTGTTTGCTTCATTTCATCTGTAAGCATTCTTGGCACCCATCTTATGCACACCTTAGACATGACGAGATGTTCATGAAGAATGCCTGTGGTCTCCTCTAACTCGTGGAGTGTGATTCGACGGTTTTCCAGCACAAGTCTATGCACTCTGTCAATATTTTCCTGACTAGTGCTTGTTGTTGGGCGACCTGGACAGGGGTCATCTTCAAGACTCTCTCTACCATGCTTAAATTCATTGACCCATCGTTTGATGGTAGCAGGTGAAGGGGAAGACTTCCCATAAACTGCTGAAAGCCTTTCTTCAATGTTCTTCGCCGAGTTTCCTTCAAGAACTAAAAACGTAATTACTGCTCCATACTCAATTTTATTCATTTTCACTGCCGTGAGGGGTGGGTGGGGTCTCTTTCTGTCAATGTGAGCTGTTCAATAACTTCTGAGAGTAGGATACCAAAACTTATATATCACATCAGCTACACCCCAAGGTTCAATGTCGTACCATAGGCTGTGACACCTGGGTATGAAAAATGCTCAAGGCTCAAAACGTATTGACATTCCCTCGTTTATATATATCTATATGTATATGTGTATGTATGTATGTATGTATGTATGTATGTATGTGTGTGTGTGTGTGTGTGTGTGTGTGTGTGTGAAAGTGATGAGAATACCAAGCGTACAGTTGTAGATATATAGTAAGTAGTTTCCGAAGTAATAATACAACACAGATCTTCTCCTACATGTTTCAATCGTATATTTTCGTTTATCGTGTTTGTATATTTGAAGATAGACGATTGAAACATGTAGGAGAAGATCTATGTTGTGTTATTATCTATCTATCTATCTCTCTCTCTCTCTCTCTCTCTATATATATATATATATATATATATATATATACACACACACACACACACACAGAGAGAGAGAGATCTATATGGTCTTTGATACAGGGTAATTTAAATGGGGTGTATTACTGTTACTTTTTATCATTATTTTAGTGATGTGTGAATGAGAGAAGGTGTCCTTATTGTTACATCCATGGAACGCAAGAAGTCACTGATCACGAGCGTCTGAGTAACCCCAGATCACGATCGAATGATCCGAGGACTACCCGAATTGTTTTGCTGCTATACGCGTCGAAACAGAGTAGTCTCCCTTCGCATATTCATGCTCTCCTCTCTCCCCCTCTCTCCCAGGATGTGGGAGTTGAAAGTGAGTTAGGCCCTGGTGTACATCCGTCATATGACAAGTTGTGATAAGCGTGACTTAAATATCAAGTATTTAGTTTTATACTGGAACACGATGTAGCTCGTCCTTGATCATCGACTGCAGCTTGTGACAAGTTGTGTAGGTGGTTGTGCGGAGCACCCGTGAAGTCACCTGACGCTACTGGTGAGCCGGTTGACTGGATTATACGACACTTCAACCAGTGTTGAGGAACATAGCAGTGGATGGTTGTTCAGTAAGAATATACTTTTCACCATAAGCTAATCAAATGCATTTATTTCTGTATTCTGTCTCTTCATTGGAAGGATTGCAGGATGTTTGGATGCTGGCTTGCCGCTTCATTGAGTTTATGTTTCTTGATCTGGGTTTCAAGTTTCATGTCGGTTATCAAAAGAGACTGAAACTACCCTAAACTACTTCAGCTTGTTTTCTCCTGACTTCAAATAAGTCAGTTAGAGGCAAAACAGGTCGCAATAGTATGTTGCGTTAGACTATCTCTTTCGCATTAGTTGTTTGCCCCTCAATAGCCACTCCTAGTAATTTTCCTCAATCAGTAATGGAGAAAGTTTTGAAATATTTGAAATTTTCAATCGGTCGATCACTGAATCAGTTCAGTCAGTCTTAGTATAATAACAGATATGTACCCTAGTCCACAGACAGGATATCATTCACAGACTGCTTGCATCTTCTACACAAGAACAGTGCCTCCTTTTTAATCCTGTGAGGGAGATCCCTTTGAGTTGTGTTGATTCTCACAAGAAATCGGTTTGTTTCAGTGTTTGTGGCAAGCCAACACAAGCTGTGTTGTGGAGTGTGTAGGGGCATGAGGACTCTGGCCACAGCTGTGCCCAAACTGACGGTCTCTCCCCAGACTGCTCTGGTGGATGAGAAGGTTTGTGTGAAAGTGAGTGGGCTAAAGCCGTCCCAGAGAGTGACCCTACATGCCTCATTGACAGAGAAGACCGTGTTTGCTGCCTGTGGACACTTCACAGGGGATGAACATGGCTGCATCAATGTCACAACTCAAGCTTCTTGTGGAGGAACTTACACAGGTAACTGGAACACAGTGGCAAACAGTGCATTCATTGGTGTCGCATGAATTTTGGACTCGCTGTGTTCATGTTCAGGGTGTGTAGAAATATGTACTGGCTAACTTCCACGTTGGACGTATGCTTTGGACATAGTGTAAACACACTCTAAAGAAAATTAAAATTAAAGCAAATATATAGACTTATGTCGAATGCAACTTTTCTCAATTCTTTTATGAACAAAAGACTGGGAGTAGTTAAATAAATAGCTTAATTTATGTCAGTAAGTACTTGTATAAACACATCTTTCCACCACCGTCCTTCCCACACATGCCCTTCTCAAGAAACTGACTAACAAGAAACACACTTCTGATGCAGCTGCAACCAAAAAAGGACATTAGTAATTGAAAAGCATAGGCAAATGGATGTATGTAGTCAACTATACACTGTTGTCTTATGTAAATAATTATTTATTTAATTATTTTGATTATACTCACACTAAAGGTAAACATACGACCACAGCAGAAGTTTGACAGCAAATATTTTTACACACTTTGTGCGTGTGTAAGGCAAGTCTAAAGTTAATGTGAAACCAAGCAATAGTCCCTCACAGTGACACCCCTGTCCAATTTGACCCTACCCCTACCTTAGCTAAAATACACCTGTGTCCTACTCCAGACTTGTGTTGTACACTACACTCCCATGTCTAACACTACATCCCTGTTTCCTACTCAACATCCCACTGTCTTAAACTACACCTGTGTCAGACTCTACAACTGTCTTACACTACACCCCATTTTTCTATACTATACCCCATTGTCCTACACTGTACCCCTGTGCCCTAAACTACACACCTGTACCCTTTACCCCACCCAACTGTCTTACACTACACCCCTGTACCCTTCACAACACCTCAGTCACCTACACTACACCCCAGTGTCTTACAGTAAACTCTGTACCCTTCAGTACGCTCCAGTGTTCTACACTATATCCCACTGCCTTACACTAACCCCCTGTACCCTTTACTACACCCCACTGTCTTACACTATACCCCTGTACCCTTCACTACACCCCGCTGTCCAATACCACACACCCTTTCCTGCACTGCACCCATGTACCCCAGTCTAAGTAAACGTATCCTCAGTGCTTTTCGTTACACACCACCACCGAGTCTAACGAAACCTTATGGGAGGTCGCATCAGGTAACCTTTGAGATTGACCAATCAGAACACAGCTTACCAAATCATGAAAGTGGACATTCACACATACCTTTTGAACTTCTTATCTCGAAAAGGTTCATACCCGAAAATTCCGAATGCTATTTAGCGTACGCTCGCTTCTGGGTGATGCACACGGTGCACGTTACAACCATGACAACGGTGAGTAAACAGTCCCTGAAAATGGTGCTTTTGGCAATATTCAAGGATGTCATCTTGCGGAAATATTGGCTAATGGTAACCACGTCAACAGAGCCCCCAAAGCGTATATACAGCTGGTCAAATAATTGTGTTATATACAGATTTTTGTTTGTGGAGAGATCTGTGTCGGTAACCTGAATATTTTGAAAGTCCCTCCGATCCCTAAATAGTAGCCGTTGTTTGATTGGTTAAATCTATTTAACTGTCTCGCGTTTGATTGGACAGTTATAAGTCGCTCAAAGGTTACCTGACGCGACCTTCTACTAGGTCTTGTTAGGCTCAGTGGTGGGGTGTAACGAAATACACTGAGACTAAGTTTACTTAAACTGCCATGTACCCATCACTACAGCCCAGTGTCCTACACTATACCCCAGTGTCTTACACTATACCCCTGTACCCTTCTCTTCACCCTGACCCGTGAAGGTCCCGGGGTAGAATGGGCCTTCAGCAACCCATGCTTGTCATAAAAGGCGACCAACGGGATTGGGTGGTCAGGCCCGTTGACGTTTTTGACACGTGTCATCAGTCCCAAGTGCGCAGAGCGATGCTCATGTTGTTGATAACTGGATTGTCTGTTCCAGACTCGATTATTTACAAACCGCCACCATATGGCTGGAATATTGCTGAGTGCGGCGTAAAACTAAACTCACTCACTCACTCACTTCATCCCACTGTCCTACACTACACCGCTGTACCCTTCACTACACCCTATAGACCTACACTAAACCCCGGTGTCTTACAGTAGACCTGTATCCCACACTACACCCCACTGTCTTACACTACACCTGTATACCACACTACACCCCACTGTCTTACACTACACCTGTATCCCACACTACACCCCACTGTCTTACACTACACCTGTCCTACACCCCTATACCTTTCACTAAACTCCACTGTACTACACTACATCACAGCATCATACATTACATCCCTGTACCCTTCACCACACCCCACTGTCCAATACCACACCCCAATGCCCTACACTGCATTCCTGTACCCTTCACTACACCCCTATGTCCTATATTACATCCGTGTACCCTTCACTACATCCCACTGTCCTACACTACACCTATACAGTCAGTGTATTTTAGACGCCACCGTCCTACACTGCACCTCTGTACCCTTCACTACTCCCTACTGTCCTACACTACACCCCTGTAACCTTCATGACACCCCACTGTCCTACACTACTTTCCAGTGTCCTTTACATACCTGTGTCCTGCACTACACCTGTGTCCTACATTACACCTGTGTCCTCAACACCTGTATCCTGCTCTGCAGCTGTCTCTTACACTGTGTTGGCTGTTGTTCATTGTGTGTTGTGTTTGTGGCAGGTGTCGATGGTATGGGACTTCTGTGGAGCATGATACCAGCCCTGGGGGAGTCAAAGATGGCCAGACTCAGCAAGAGGGATGTCACCGAACCATTTTCAGTGCATTTTTCATTGCTGGAAGGTCACCTGGATTTAAACCAGTGTGATGTAAAAGCGGCCATTGTTACAACTATGACAGAGCGCTGGTACAAGGCCAGGAGTGTCAAGCAGATCACAGTGCGAGAGGGAAGGCTGAGGGGCTCGTTGTTCCTGCCAGCAGGTAGGAAGGTGTTATATGTAAGCAGGTGTTTGAAAGTAGACATGTTGCATGTTGGTAGGTGTTGGTATCACAAGGAGTCAGGTATGGTAAGGAGATACATGTTGCAGGTTTCCAAGCTAGATATGTCATGTTTGACAAGGTCTGGATGTGTCATGTTTGACAAGGTCTAGATGTGTCATCTTTGACAAGGACTAGATATGTCATGTTTGACAAGGCCTAGGTGTTCCATGTTTGTCATAACGTGTCATGTTTGACAAGTTCTAGATGTATGAACTTTGACAAGATGCATGATGTTTGACAAGGTGTCATGTTTGACACAATATGTCATGAATCTCAAAGACTGATGTGTTATGTTTGACAGGGTCTAGATGTGTCATGTTTGATAAGATTTGTCATATTTGACAAGGACTGGATGCATCATGTTTGACAAGATGTAGATGTGTCATGTTTGATAACATGTATTATGTTTCATGAAGACTGGATCTGTCATGTTTTGACAACTACTGGATGTGTTATGTTTGACATGTGATGTAATGTGTTCCTGTTTGTCCACAGGTGATGGCCCCTTTCCAGGAGTGATTGACATGTTCGGCTCAACAGGAGGATTAGTTGAGACAAGAGCAGCACTTTTAGCTTCACATGGCTTTGCTGCTTTAGCTCTTGGCTACATGGGATATGATGACCTTCCTAAGGATCTGAATGACCTTGACCTAGATTACTTCCTTGATGCTGTGGAGTGGCTGCAGAGTCAGTCTGCCATCTGTCTGAATGGCATTGGCGTTGTTGGGGTGTCTAAGGGTGCAGAACTGGCTATGCTTATGGCAACATTTTCTCCAAAGGTTGGTTACGGTGGGATCATTGACACTCAAACATTGTCTTGTTAGTTTGATGGCTATTTATAGATTTGGATTATACAGTGATAATTCAAAAAAAATATTCTAGAAAAGTTAATACTGAAATCTGATGATTGTTATATATGGCTGAAAAAGCCCTGCAGGTCAGGTTGTAAAACATTAAAGATGCTGTAACCTGGTGATTTAAGTATCTGTCTTGCTGAAAACGCATGTCATCAACTTGTCGTAATTTGGTGTCCCTTGCCATGATATTATGACAAAGTTAAAAGCAATGCAAAACCATACTCACTCATTCTGTAGTATGAAGCTATGCTCACTGAACAAAACCAAAGGAATGAACAAACAAAATGTTTTTTCCTCCTGCACAGGTGGCAGCGGTTGTCAACATCAGCGGCTGCCTGGCCTTCACATTTACTGACCTGAAGAGAATCGGTGCCGAGGCCATCAAGGGTGTCAAGTAAGATATGGACAACAGATCAGTGTGTCATGTATGATTGATGTGTGTGCCTCAGTAGTGTATATTGTGTTCTCATGTGGTTATTTTATATTTATGTCAAAAATTATAATTGTATTTCTGCGGTTTAGTACACAACTGTGCACCTGTGTCCTGGCACATTCACACATCTGTGCACCTGTGTCCTGACACATTCAGACAAATGTGCATCTGTGTCCTGACACTTTCAGACAACTGTGCACCTGTGTCCTGGCACATTCACACAACTGTGCTCCTGTGTCCTGACACATTCAGACAACTGTGCTGTCCAGACACATTCAGACAACTGTGCATCTGTGTCCTGACACATTCACACAACTAGTCTACCTGGTGTCCGAACTGACACATTCACACAACTGTGCATCTGTGTCCTGACACTTTCTAACAACTAGTCTACCTGGTGTCCTAAATGACACATTCACACAACTGTGCACCTGTGTCCTGACACATTCAGACAATTGTGCATCTGTGTCTTGACACTTTCATACAACTGGTCTACCTGTGTCCTAACTAACACATTCACACAACTGTGCACCTGTATCCTGACACATTTTGTAACAACTGGTCTACCTGTGTTCTAACTAACACATTCAAACAACATTCACCCCTGTGTCCAGACCAACACAATCCAATCTCTAGACTACCTGTGTCCTGACCAACACATTCAGCTAATTGGACCATCTATGTTCAGACCAACACTATTAGACAATTTGACCACCTTTGTCCCCTCCAACACATTCAAACAGTTGGACCAGCTGTGTTCAAATCAACACAATCAGACAATTGGACCACCTGTATCCCTTCCAGCACATTCGGACAATTGGACCAGCTGTGTTTAGACCAACACATTCAGACAATTGGCCACCTGTGTTCAGACCAACACATTCATACAATTGCCCACCTGTGTTCAGACCAATACAAATAGACAGTTGGACCACCTGCGTCCTATCTAACACAAATCTCTGGACTACCTTTGTCCTGATCAACACATTCAGACAACTGGGCCCCCTGTGTCCCTACCATCACATCCAGACAATTTGACCACCTGTGTTCAGGTCAATACAACCTGACAGTTGGACCACCTGTGTCCTGTCCAACACATGCAGACAATTGGTCACCTGTGTCCTGGATAACACAAATCTCTGGGCTACCTGTGCCCTGATCAACACATTCAGACAACTGGACCCCCTGCGTCTCATTTGAAATATTCTGAATGTGATGCTGCAAGAGTTCGAGACAAGAGTAGGATTGGGTGCTGTGACTGGGATGATGTTTGAGGTTGTGTTTTTCATTACAGGATAGATCTGGGTGGAGTGGTGGTTACAGATGCTGGCATCATCACTCGAGATGCCTACCGTGGCTGGGAACTTGCCACTATTCCTGTAAGTGAAGAACACCCATAACAGCTCTTCTGGTGATGTTTTGTGTGCCCCAAGTCCATACTGTATGTGAATGTGTGCCATTGTTTCAGTTCTGGCAGAGTGAAGCCAACTTCCTACTGGTCTATGGAGAAGACGATCAGTGTTGGAATGTCCATGGTGCCAAGATGATTGTGAATTCATTGCCAGCTGAGAAGAGGAAGAATGTAGAGATGCAGTTTTACCCCAGTGCAGGCCACCTGATAGAGCCACCTTACACACCACACTGTTACTCTTCCTTCCACAAAATTGCAGGTAGCTACATAGACATGTTGGTTGTCAGTACTACAGCTGGGGAAGTGATGGTCAATGCCCACAGGTTTTATCCACTGTAACACAGTAACACTGATCTTCTGTTGGCCATGCCTGTTCTTGGACAATTCAATAGATCATATTTTCATGCACAGTGAACTGTTGGTGTGAGTGTTTTGCTCTTGCTATCAACCTCTGGATTGTCTGGTCCAAAATTAGTTATTGACAAAATATTTCCATATTGTTTGTTCAGAGATAATGCTGATTGTAGCATTGAGACCCAAAGAAACAAAAGCTATCCTGGACAACTTGAGTGACAATATGCTCTAGTTATCATGCTGCTGGTTTCAGGAATGAACCTTGTGTGGGGAGGGTCACCTAAGCCTCACGCACATGCTCAACAGGACGCCTGGCACAAAGCACTCAGCTTCCTGCATTTACATCTGGGTCAAGGTCAAGGTCAGGATCAAGGAGGAAACAGCGAAGTGAAGAGCTCCCTATGATGGGAGACAGTTTCCTTCACCCTGATCCATCAAAGTGACACTTAGTTACCTCATGTTGCCTGTAGTGTGAAGGTAGAGAAACATGTAATATTGTTACTTTTGGTTTTGCTGGATGTCAGGGTCCAAATTTTTTAAACAAGTTTTGACAATAAATTTCAAACTGAGTTGTATAAAATGAAACGGGCGAATTTTAACTGTCAATGTACTGTCAAGTCCAGGTTGGACCTCTTTGCTAGGTACTGTCAAGCCTGGGGTGAATCTCCTAGGTACGTACTGTCAAATCCAGGGTGGATCTTCTAGCTGGGCACTATCAAGTCCAGTGTGGACCTCCAAGCTTGGCAGTGGCAAGTCTAGAGTGAACCTCCTGCCTAGGTTCTGTCAAGTCCAGGGTGGAGCGTCTGCCTAGGTTGTGGTAAGTCCTTGTGTCATGCATCAACTGCAGGTGGATGGTATGACCAGATGTTGGTGGGCCCATGGTGTTATTGGGATGTTATTGGGATGAACTAACAGTGACAACTCCACATGATGCAGGGAATCAGTAGATCTGCTGTTCGAAAACACTTATGATGAATAGTGATGCTTGACACTGTTTATTGTTGTTAGGCCTTAGACCCTGCAAAGCCTGTTTCACCAACTGAAAAGCTGACAACTAAGCTAAGGGCAGTTTCAGGTCATACTCAGGACATATGATGATAACTGAAGAAACAATGGAACTAGAACAATGTCTGTTTTATGTAATCATTGCATGTGAATAAAATATCAAAACACTGCTGTGACTTCTAAATGGGATGTAAAGTGGCAGTCGTTGCTGTTTCTAATGGCAAATAAATCACAATGTAAAAGGGTAAAACAAACAAATGAGACAAAAAGGAAATACCGGACACATCTCTCCAAGGGTTATCCTTTGTGAAGGCACCAACAACTGACTTTTGATATCACATAAAGTCGTTATGAAGCACAAATTGAGATGTGAACTGTGGATTCTCTGCCATCCTACTCACAAAATCTGAACAGCACCTGTCATTTGAAAGATGGTAAACAACCAAGCAACAATTTCCAACACTCCAGCGCTGTAAGTATGGTCCAGATCAGGTCAGCCTGGGTATTGTTATGCACCTGGCCAGGCCAGACTGGCGATGTAGTTGTTGAGCTTTTTGCTGCGATCCAACATGTCCCTGGTAGCGGCGCTCCTGCTTTTCATTTCCGCAATAATCCCAGCTACCTGTTGACGTGGTATGGCTGGAGACCGCCCAGACGCCTCATACCTAGATGGGGCTGACTTGGGTCGCCGAGTCCTCAGGCTGCCATGGTTTGCCCTCCAGGTCTCATCTATGCTTGGAGTAGAGGCCTTTGTGGAGGCCAGTCTAACAGCTGACCGCTGAGGCTGTGCAGTGTGTGGGCGTGTCTTAATGTCAGGGTGGGCCCTCTCCTTAGTCATGGTGTAGCTGCTGGCTGGCCGGATATGTAGAGGTCTGTATCTGGCCCCAGCTGTGTGACCTTCGAGTCTGTAGCTGCTAGGCACAGGCTTGGTGTCCCCTGCCACATGTGCAGGCATTACAAGGCCAATCTTTCGCTGTCTATTTGGCCTTTTTCTCAAATAATGGTTTTGGATTATGTCGTCTAGAACTTCCAGACATGTGGTGAACCTCTGCTCCTGTTTGTCAGGGCTGACATGTCGACGGTCGGAACTAGCTCTTTTGACTGCCGTAGGAGCTGCCACAGTGGACGGCCGTGCGGTGGAAGGCCGTGTTGTTCGGTCTGTTGCTGGTTTGGGGTTCTGATCCGGTGTCCGGTCCTCCATTGGAATAACAGAAAGACGTCTCTCCTTTAGAGCTGCGTTCTTCCTCATGGCTCGCGTGTCGGGCTGGGAGTAGGTGTCGAGTCCGGTGCATCTAACCGTCAGATCTCGCAGGAAGTGGGTGTACTCCTGGAACAACTTGACGTGCTGCTGCTGGGAGGTTCGATCCTCCTTGTCCAGGATCCGGAGCGTCACCTCTAGCTGCCTCTGGAGAGTCATGTTCTTCTGACGCATTAGCCGCTCTGTCATACTCATATCAACCGCCATTATCTGGAACACAGGACGCGTGCGTGAGTTAACTGCATATATTAGTGGCAATATGATTGTAATTGATGACGTACATATACTGTATTATTAAAGATGGTCAGCGACTTGGTCGTAATGTACCCTGACCTCAAGTTGGCTTTCCCTTCACTTTAATAGCAATGGCAATGTGTATTTGTATGGAGACAGGCAAGTACACGGTACTTCGTGTATGGGCGTCCCTTCAACTACCGATCAACTGGTAACGTTCGATTACGCCTAATACTCCTAATACCTCATACATCTACTACTCTGCTCTATTCTACAAATCCGGCACGCACGCAATTTCAACCTTCAAATTCTGCATAAAGATGCAACTTAGCAGAATCAACATTGGCAAACATTCAGGGTTAGGGTTAGGTTAGGGTTAGGCACACGGAGACTGTACCCTACCATAGAAACTAGGAAATGCGCAATACCTTGTAATATAAGGAGGTTTTTACCATCAGATGTCAGCAGTGTAACGGTTCATAGCTTCTTAATGTCGGTAGTGAAAACCTTTACAACAACTGCCCAGCTCGACAACACAAGGGAACATTGAGGTTTCCCACCGATAATATCTACACAACGGTAGAGTGGCCTGGAAGCGATTGCATCTACACACACGGCCAGTGCAAGGTGCAGATTCTCCAATACAAACCTGCCTCCAATACACGCCTGCTTTGAATACACGCAGAAAATGATATGCGCGAGTAAGGCATTAATGTCTGCCTCGATTGGACGCCGAACCAACTATTTGCTATCATATAATACTCGAGTGTAGAATGTCTGTGAAATATATAGATACCAGAGCGTCTAGACAGTGATCTATGGTACCAGGCAACACCAAGCACAGTGGGCAATGAGTGTTGCTTTCAGTGGGTGACATGTGAGGCGCTTTTTGCCACAGCTACACTGTCTACACTGTCGACCAGGGTCCATGTTGACAAGGGACTAGTTGGATAGCGACAGATGAGAGTGCTGACATTTATATACAGGTACTTCATTTTCTTGATTTGTACACCCCGCCAGTGCCAAACACTCCTTTACCGAGATTCGTAGTGGTAGATACAAACAAGTGCCACGATCACACGTTTTAATACTGTTGTATAGTTTCTTACCTGTGTGAGTGACATACGAATGAAGGTGTGATACAGTAATAACGGCAGCTAGTATCACACCAAAACGCTGAAACATCACGCTGTCAGATATAAGCCGTAACATAGAGTTGTAAAATACGACAAAATGTTATGGATGTCAACTTGCTCTTTATTGTTTACACAACGTTGGGCTATTGGTGGAACGTTGTGTTAACAATAAGGAAGAAGTTGACATCCATAACATTTCGTCGTATATTAGAATACCGACTTCTAAATGAATCTCAAGAACCTCATACACTTTATCTGTAACACACCAGACCTGTGAAGATCCGGGTTAGCACTGGTCTTCAATAACCTATGTTTGTCGTAAGAGGCGACGTACGGAATCAGGTGGCCATGTGGCCAATAGGCGACGCATGTCATCGTCCCCCAGTAGCGTAAATCGATGTTGTTGTCTGGTCTCGTTTATCTAAAGACCACCACCACCTAGCTGGCATGTTGCAGAGTGTGGCGTAAAACTTATCTCACTCACTCACTAGTACACCAGCTGTAACACGCGCGAGCGCGGCTTAATGTATCAGTTGCCGCACAAACTTTCTTATTATACAGCCGCGTCTTTGGAAAGGGCAAAGCAGAATCCCCAGACGTCATTACAAACAATTCAGTACTAAATATCCGTTGACAAAACTTTCATGTATTCATTGTACGCGCTAGTTGTAACACTGCCAGTCCGAAGTAACTATCTACCGACACCATGCGTTCCTCACCCGACACAGGTCGTCCTAACACTACCAGCAGAGTGAATGTTTATGCACTTTGTGCAGGCCTGAATAACCAGTGTTTTGGAGCTCATCGTGTACACGCGTTCAATAGCCTAATATACAGCCGCCTATTCACGTGAAAACAGCATTGAAATGTATATACTTTTGATATGTATTCCATGCCTATGACATGTAACTCGTTGTCCAGGGTGTCTTTCAAGATACGTGGAGCGCACACATACACGAAAACACGCATACACACGCACATGCACTCGCACACGCACACGCACGCAGGCGCGCAACTTTTATTTTCAAACGAGTGTACGCGAGTCTTCACGGGGACGTCAGACTACTGCACGTTGCTACAGGTGTACGCCAGTCTTCACGGGGACGTCAGACTACTGCATGTTGCCATAAGTGTACGCGAGTCTTCACGGGGACGTTAGACTAGTGCATGTTGCTATAGGTGTATGCCAGTCTTCACAGGGATATCCAGTTGTGACAACGCACTATAGGCACGTCATATGACGTACATAGAATGTTACATTTAGCTTCGGTTAAAGCTTTGTGGCGGCGACTGATACACTTCTTCTTGGCTTTGAAGCATTTACACCTGTTTGTTTGACACTTGCTGTGTCCAGAGCAACCACACATCACAACACACATATAGATGAAATGAAATTTCACAAAATGACAGAAGTATATTGATTGTTGTTGCACAAAATGACGCGAAATGACTGACCATTTATTCATTTCACGAATGACAGAATGTTTTAGTCAATACACGAATGACTGATATGGCAATCTGACTGTAACATATACACCTATTAGTAAGGGCACTCTCCTGTGTGGTGTGTGGAAGAGGAGAGTCGTGCTGTCTGATTAAATACTTGTACATGGAAACATAGTCTTCGTTGAGTAGCATGAGAGAGCGGTCTCGTTCTGTGTGGTGAGCCATACATAAACACTTACCGTGGGTTTGGCCGATCACTGGAGACGTCCGTCAGAGTGAAAGGTGCCATCCGTTTATTGGCGTTAGTTTTATGGTGACAGTGGAACTGTCTGTGGACAACCGCTTCGTCAGAGACGTTAAGTGCACAAGGGTCGTTACACAACAGAAGATCAACAGAGCCTGCTGTGAAAGAAAACACAATTTAGCAATGTTCATATTCCAACATTCTCCGGTTTCCTTCTAGTGTCACCGTGTCCTCTTGTCCCTGATCGTCCACGGTACCACCCTCCCTGCTGGCCTTGTAGAGGGCTAGCTGTTTGCCGTCCAAACTGGAGATGATCACAGGCGATTTCTTCCAGAGTCCTTCCTAAGACTCAGATTATAATGCTTAGGTGTAATGTTGCAATAAATCCTTTCAGCACTTGCCCTAGCCGCTTAGCGGGGTTACGCCCGTTGTCTACTTATAATGCACCATAAGTTCACATGAATGGCACCTTTAAAGGCTTTGTGGTGGAATAAGGGTTGTGGCCGCGCGCGGATCTCTCTACATGGATTGGTGACAGCTCATTTCACGGGATTAGGCTATGTCATGCAACCAGACCCACCAAGACAGTATTCTAACTCTTACTCACCCCCCTGCCGACTGACAGCGGAGGACAGACTCTGATTCGTGGGATATACTCTGACACACATTCATTCTCTCTCCATCATTCTCTCTCTCTCTCTCTGTCTCTATCTACCCTCCCCCCCATCTCTCTCTCACACACTTGTGCTGGTGTGGCATGCTGGTATATACTCACACTCTTTCTTCCTCTCCCTCCTTCCTCTCTCTCTCTCTCTCTCTCTCTCTCTCTCTCTCTCATCTTAACTGACTCCAATGAGACCTACTGCCATTATTGCAAGAGTACAGCAGTAATGCTTCCATTTGTCACGTGACGGCTGAATACTGGGGATTATTGTGAGAGGGGTGGCATCAACTTCATACTCAACGTCTTGATCTGGGCAGCTAGGTAGTATTACTATAGACAGGAAGCTTTATCTCACGAGGACTCGGCAGGCACGCGGTGGAAGAAACATGAACCGTTAGCCAACATGTGTTGTGAAACGCCACAACGGGACCTCAGCAGAGGTATTAGGACTGTTATAGACTGTTATAGTGTGCGTGTGCGTGTGCGTGTGCGTGCGTGTGTGCGTGTATATGACCGGGCGTACAGTTGTAGATACAGTGTGTATAAGAATAAGTTTCCAGCACGGGAGCTACACTTCTTGGAGTACCGTCGTCTTTAAAGTACGTTTCTCCATGTTACGCTGTCCTCCTGGCGGTTTGGTGTCTCCCCCTGTACAGGTAACTGATGCTGATAATACACAGGTAGGACACACACAGGAAGCATTCACCAACCTGGCGTAGGTTGAAATGTTCATGGTTTAATGTCGCGGTCAGCTGAGTCTCCCTGGACGTATGAAGTAATTGACGCATTCGTAAATACAACAACTGTGTATTTTTATATTCAAGGATGCGATGATAAAACAACTTTATACGGCAACAGCGCATTGAATAATTCAACAGATAGTGACATTCTCTACTTATTACACCAGTTCATTTATACTTCCAGTGATTATATTCAGTGTAAGACAGGTTTTATGTAACTTGATTTTCTGTGGCAGCTCATTTCGTTACCATGCATACCCAATACCATATCGAACATATTTATTGTTCAATCATTTCTCTGTTCTTTTTGCTCAGTATAATTCTTTTGTTGTCAAATAATTTCATTTGTGTATCAAGCTATTGGTATATCGCATAATTCAGTATATGTGTAAGCTTGAACTCTTCTACAACTATGGCCTATGTAGTGAGCTGAATAAATATTACATGAACCTGGAACAGCTATAATTGTTTGTAAGTGTTGGTGGAACCGTCTACCTGATGGAGGAGAGAGAGTTTGTAATTAAACACTAATCTACTGGAACAGGTTGTGTATTGGACGGGTAGTCAAACTGGGAGTAGTCATAATGGGACTGTACTTACAAACGCACAAAGTTATCAATGCCCAGTTGGGGAGCGAAACGAAAGGTTTAGCCGTGTCGGCAAGTTAAAACTGAATATTTGAACATACCGTGTCGCATTTCATTTAATGGATTTTTATATAGTTTGTGTTATTTTGAGGAAAGAGTCGGAAGAGGAAGAATTGTATTACCATGTGACAAGCAAAGTAAAACTTTTAACCATATACAGTGATAATTGTGACAATTGCACATAAAATGTATATGTAGACTGCCATTATTGAAGCTATTAATTATTGTGTGATCTCTCCACTCGTAACAATATCCCTATTTTACAGTAAATAAATCGCAATAAACTGGTTCATATCTTAAGCGACGTTCCCGTCTCATCTCTTATTGTAATTAGGACAACTTAAGACCTGAACCCGGGACATTAAGGGTAAAGACACAGATCTAAACTGATTTAATGAACAAAGTCAGGTGTCGTCTGCTACAGTCGATTCACCCATGGATCCATTGATTGCAGGTTACCAGGGGACTGTGTTTGCGAAGGATAATGAATAATTTATAATCCATCAATGTTCCCATAGATTATTCTGCTGACAACATCCAAACAACTTTATGGTTGTTTAGTTAGGAAGTTTAACCTGGCAGTCAAAAAATTTGTGTCATCTTTTTATGCAATACCAACTCTTGTGTTGGACCCAATTTTAGATCCACTTTGCCTTATAACATGTTAAAAATAAACAATCAACAATGATGTTCAGCATTTTATTTGACATTTTTCTTGTCTTGTCTTATTCTCAGATTTAATGTGGTTTGTCCATATTGTTGTAAATATTTTGATTAATCTTAGTTAAGTGCTTTTAGTGCTTTGTTTTATTTGTCATGCACAAGTATGGATCATTTCACTCTAATCTCTCAAGGTAATACGAAGGAGATTAGACGTGCAATCATCTGTAAAGTTGTTTGTATAAGGTGTGTAACTAATGGGACGTGTAACTAATGGGAGGATACTGGTTTACCCACCAACAGTAACAAGCCCACTATAGTGGAGTGCCCGTACATGATATATAGAATAACTAACACTAATTGTTTTGTAATGTTTATTTCGGGGATGCCAATAACATTAACAATTGAAGTAAGTTTTAATATTCTGCACGGCCTTAGTCACATTGACAATAAGTTACGAAACTGTCCAGAACTGAACACATTTCTCTTAACACTGACCGGTGTTCACGGAATAGCTTCTTTGTAACTGAAAAAAAAACAATATACGTCTTTGTGCTTAGGAATTACACCCACCATTAATTTGAAGAGATTATCTTGAGACATTAATCTGGGACGGATAAGGGATTGTCTTCCTTAAGGCAAGGGATGTTACATCATCAACAGACCCAGTGGTGCCCTCTGTCTGTTGGTCACAACTGTGTAGGCAGAAAGTGAAAGTGATAGATACTGCTTGACCCTACCTCCCTACAAGAAAAAGTGGAACAGTGTGATTTATTGGTGTCTTTATTTACTTATTGTTTTCTTATTTTTACCTATCAGTTAAAATCATTGAATAGACTGGTTTCTCTCTAATCCACCTTTAATCCCGCTGTTCTTCTGGTTAATTAGTTATCTCTATTGAGTATCTTTAGAAAAATATTGACAAAACTGACTTCTCTCTAATCCACCTTTAATCCCTTTCAGAATCCTGGTGTTCTCCACAGAAGACATAATGGAGACTATGCAGAGTGCTGACACCCTATTCATTGACGGTACATTCTGTTCCTGTTCCAGACTTTTGGACAAGCTATATGCGGTTCACTGTCTTTCAGGCTCCACCATGTTCCCCCTTGCGTTTGCCCTAATGGCTTATAGACAACGAGTGACCTACATCAGGCTCTTCCAGCAATTGAAGAATGTTGTCCATACTGTAAAAGGTGCAGATCTAGATCCAACTTCCATCTTAACTGACTTTGAGCTTCCCGCCATTCAAGCGCTTGAGACTATCTTCCCCAAATCTCATCTACGAGGATGCCTGTTTCGCCACAGTCAGTGTGTCCTGACTGTGGTCCAAACCACGGGCTTGGTTGAACAGTACAGAGAGGAGCCCACCGTCCAAGCTGTAGTCCGGAGAGCTGTCTGTTTGCCACTGCTCCCTGTGGATCAGGTTCAGGATGACTGGGTTGACACCCTCGATGAAAGACTCGACATCCCCCTCGAACAGGACTTCTGCGACTGCGTCACGAATACCTGGGTGGACGATGATGCCTTTTCCTTAGGTCCATGAGGAACCAACATGATAATGCCGGTCCCCGCACCAATAATTACTTGGAGGGCTGGCACACTAGGTTGAACAAGTCCCTTGGCAGTTACACCCAAACCTGTTCGAGTTTATCAGCAAGTTGAAGGACACTGAATGAACAGACAGACAGAAGAATCTTCAACTGGATCATGGTGGTAGATCGAATGGCAGAAACCGAGTTTATCGTTTAACTTGATTCTCGTTTGCAGAGACTAAAGGAGGCCCTTCATCAAGGTCGAATGACAATGTAGCAGTTTTTAGATGCCTCCGGCCATCTTTTGAAATTGAAATTGTAGACTGATGATGGTGTTGTTACAATTATAATAGTGACAGGCAAACATGAGAAAAGTGTGTTATATCTGTTATACAAATGTCTCTATATCATATTCACCATGTTATCTACTATAAATACAATATGAATACATCAGTATGGTGTTAGGTTATTCTCATGGGCAATGCCATTTCTAAATTAGGGGAGGCCTGATTTTTCTCATTCTGCCTACACTTTTATTATGTCTGTAGGCAGAATGAGACGTAGGCAGAATGAGAGTAAACCGACCCAGCTGGGTCTACATTCTCAAGAAGATCTTCAATGGGAAAGGTGAGTGTAAGGTGGGGACGTGCCTCATCACTTAGATCAACTCCCGGCATGCTGATGAACATCTCACTGAAAGTTGCCTTCTTCACAATAACGTGACTTTCACATAATAGAGCTTACTGAAGGTTTCTTTGTGAGGCATTTAGAAGGCTGAGTTGTAAGGAAGGATGATACTATATGGATGAACAACTTGTTTATAGCCATGAGAGCGATAAAGAAGTTGTTCATCCATATATTGTCATCTTTCCTTACCGAAGGTTGTTCTGTTTTAAAACGCACATTCTTCACTATAAACGACATTTAAAAATTAAAATCACACACTTTAATGGCATAGTGTCATCTAGACTCACACGGTATGCTGGCGTGACGTCATGTATACTCACTTACTGCGCGGGTAAGACGCCATGTTTAGTCACAGTTACATTCAGACACTTGACGTAATTTCCACAGTCGTGCATGTTAATTTAGTGTAGCATTCATAAATTCCATTAATTCAATTTTTGTAACATCAAAGTCAGCTTATGCACATTTGTGAAGAATCATCTTATCTACAATCACAAAATTTCTGTTTAATTTTCCGCTCCTTATTTATAGAATGGCGAAAAAATCAATCAACATATGTACAGTGCCGTGAACTCCTTTAACATGACAGCAAATGGGATTGTGCATTGTGGGACCATACAAGTTGATAAATATGATGTCATTAGTTGCATACTGGTTGGAAAATGTGACTGAAATTATGTGCACAGAGCAGATATGATTTCACATTTTACAAAAATCCATCCCTAAACTCAATCCATGAAAATCATTTATACTACACTGAACTAGCATGCTATAACTCTATAACTGGCACGAGTCTGTATGTTGTCTGCCTCAGCACACTTCTCGGTGAAATAAATGACCCTGTTGAATCCTGACACAAATAAATAAAACAAAGTACAAAATTAAAACAAACTAAAGTTTTTGCAATAATATCAAGTTATTAACTTTTTCGAAGAATGTATCCATCAACATCCACATAAATTAACAATATGCTACTCATCAACAGCTAAGATAGAAGCCTGTTCCATCATACCATGTGTCACTCAAAGGTCACATGCAACGTAAAATACAACTTGGCAGATTCTGATACCTTTTGGTATACACATACCGAAACAAATCATCAAAAATGACAAATCAACCTATAAAGTTCAAACGATTCACTAAATTTCACCCAGCGCTGGGGAAAAAAGTGGTTTCAACAGGTGTGCTGCGCTGCGTTGCGCCCATACACAAAGGTGCCTGACTCTGAGGGTGCGGGTTCGAATCCCGGATGGAACTCACCCAAAATAGTACTAGAATCTGTACTTTACTAAGAAAGTGAAATCCCAAATATGACGTATATGTTCCGTTGTTGGTGATGGGTTTAAAAAAAAACCCAGCTGCTAATTCCTCCTGCTGCACCTCCACATGCATATTACAGAACATGTAATACATGTGTCACATCAGACCTTAATTTATACAATGTTGAGTATTTACTCCAGTCACGAGAAATGCTAAATGGGAATCTTTGTCGGGTAATGTGAGTGGTGTTGCCACTAATTATACCTGTTACAGAAAGGGAGAAGTATATAGTTTGGTCCGTTTGGGTTCAAATGAGAAGAATAAATGATGAAATAACTCGAATTTGGGATAAGTACACAAGTCATAGATAAGACACATGGTCTTGAAACATGGTCCTCTGCCAAACAGATCTATTTTGGCCGATCACTCGGAAAGTTGGTTAAGAAACCATCAGGTAATATTGTGTTATTGTCATGTTTCACGCCAGGGGATGAAAACTGTATGACCAGCTGGCTGTGCTGGTGCTGTTCCATCAGCCGTTTTGCCACCCCTGGCTGCAAAGAGTGAAAATAGCACAATATTAAAAGATAGTTTCTCAAACACCTTTTTCCGCGATTGACACTGTAAAACCGTCAGATTTCACATCATTTTGGGTAGAGAGGTCTCAGCACCATGTGTCTTATTTGTGTTTTGTGCACTAATCCTTATTTAAAATATCCCATCACGCATCGTTCTCACAGACCCCAGCCGGATTACAGTCCATGTGTCCGTCACAGTCGAGTGAGCAGCAGGCGCTGCCCCACGTAAAAGTCGGACAAAGTGATAATTTTGAGACTTCTAGCTATCTAAAGGGAATCTCGCAGCCCTGTACTGGAAATTGACGACAAGGTCACACAAAAAATCCGTTGTTATCAGAAGCAACTTGGTCACGACTACAGCGACATGTGTACAAGATATCACAAGAGGACACAGTCTGGTCTCGACTAGCTGCAGTAAGTAAACAGTCGATTCGTCCATTGATCCACTTCGAACATAGCAGGTACCCGGATAAAGGTCAAAATATAGGACGGTGATTCGCCACTGTGGGACCGTACATTCTGAGTCAGCCAGACTGTTGTACAAATCAGGTCATTCTCCCACTCTGCCTCAAAACCCGAATAGACGGATGGTACAAACAAACAGCTAGTGTATCCCTCACTGACAGCACGGTAGAACGTGAACAGTGGTATCTGAGCGGTGTGACATGAACGCTGAGATCTGAACGGTGTGACCTGATATCTTAAAATATACAGAAACAGAGGCGTTGAACTATTCTATCATGCCGTCTGTGTTGTCCACAATTAGAGGGTACATAACCCCTGTGTCGGAACTGGTGCAGTCGTCTTTACCCCAGGAACTATCCGTCTACACCCGTACTGCCCTCATTTTCTCATCCACCCTGCTGCTGGGTTATCTGCTTCTGGGAGGGGATGGGAAGAAACGACCCCCTGGGCCTATTGCCTTCCCCGTCATCGGCAACATGCCACAGGTGGCCGGCATCAGGAACATCTATCGGTTCATGATGAAGTTGCGACAACGGTACGGCGACGTGTACAGGCTGAAGGTGGGGTCGATGACGACGGTGGTGGTGTTCGGACCTAACCTGGTGAGGGACACTCTGGTGAACAAAGGCACGTGCGTCATCAACAGACCAAACTGGGTCTACATTCTCAAGAAGATCTTCAATGGGAAAGGTGAGTGTAGGATGGGGATGACACGTGCCTCATCACATAGATCCACTCCTGCCAAACACCTTGCTGAAAGTTTACAACAACATGACCTTCACAACATAAAGCGCGACTATGCTTGTCGTAAGAGGCGACTAACGGGATCGCGTGGTCAGACTCGCTGACTTGGTTGACCCATGTCATCGGTTCCCAATTGTGCTGATCGTTGCTCATGTTGTTGGTCACTGGATTGTCTGGTCCAGACTCGATTATTTACAAACCGCCGCCATATGGCTGGAATATTGCTTAGTGCGGCGTAAAACTAAACTCACTCACTCACACACTGTATTGGTGTGACGTCATCTATACTCACACTGTGCTGGTGTGACGTCATCTATACTCACACACTGTGCTGTATGACGTCATCTGTACCCACACATTGTCCTGGTATTCACTGTGTTGATATGGTCTCCTCTCTGTCTTTCGATCCCCCCCCACTCTCTCTCTCTCTCTCTCTCTCTCTCTCTCTCTCACACACACACACACACACACACACACACACATAGAGTGCTGGCTACATAGTTTGTGTGTCTTGATGTGTAATCATGGGACACCTCTTTGTACACATCCAGGTGTCTTTTGGAGTAATGGCGACCAATGGCGCTCCACGAGGAAGTTTGCTGTCACGACCTTGAGAGACCTGGGAGTGGGGAAACGGTCGCTGGAGGAGCGCATATTCGAGGAGTGTTGCATTCTAACCGAGACATGGGAGGCCCTTGAAGGGCGCAGCTTCAATGTCAAACCCTACCTGGCGAATGCTGTATCCAACATCATGTGTAACATTGTATTCGGGGAGAGGTAGGAATTTGTTCACTCCTCAGGCTGGTTGGATCACTCCTTATCTTGGTTCAAGCCCAATCGTCTCTTGCATGTCATATAAACCACTATATGTTATCACTGTCATAAGTGTGTTCAGCATCTTCCTTGACGTTGAGGACAAAGGTTCTAGATGTCTACTAACCGTCCCCTGCAGTCTTTCTTAGATGCCATGCCATTACATTCTGTCCAGAACACCCTCACTCCTCGCTGTCAAGAGTGTCTGAAGCACGAGTCTTTGCTGTCCAGTTCCCCTCACTCCTGTCGTATGTATCTGAAGAACGCGTCTTTGGTGTCCAACTCCCTCTCACTCGTCGATGTCAGGTGTGTGTGGTGTACGCGTCTCTGTTGCAGGTTTGAGTACACGGACAAGGACTTCAATAAGTTGCTGGGATATCTTGAGTTCCTCTTCAGGAACGCCGGCATCCAGGTCCCCGAAAACTTCTTCCCATGGCTCAATTACATCCGGGGTGATGCACCAGTAAGTACCCGTTAAGGGGGGGGGGGGGGGGGGGGGGGCTACCAAAGGGATGTTGTCTCGTTACCATTGGATAGAAAACTGGCACTATGATAGACATTGTGCTGTTGTTCTTTTGTCCATTACGACCCTCTTCTTCCATATTACAATGTTGTAGGCCCAAAAGATGATTGCCAATGACAAGAAGTTGCAGGAGTTCGTGCTGAAGAAAGTGAGTGAGCACCGGGTGGACTTTGACCCTGACAACCCGAGAGACTTCATTGACTTCTTTCTGAAGACAGAGTTAGAGGGAAGTGGTAAAAGTAGGTGGAATACAGCGGTGTAACACTCAGAATAGAATCCAGGCACTGAACACTTTTGTATTCTAAGATGTACTGTACAGTGTTGTGTGGTCAGTGACGGATGCACTGTGCGGTGTTGTGTGGTCAGTGACGGATGTACCGTACTTCGTCGTGTGGTCAGTGACGGATGTACAGTCTTGTATGGTTTTGGTTTCAGTCGCGGTGGAGGACGTGTTCCGTACCAGTGTGGATCTGTTCCTGGCGGGGTCGGAGGCAACGTCGGTGTCGTTGCAGTGGACGTTGCTGTATTTGTCAAGCTTCCCCGACATCCAGAAGCGTTGCCAGGACGCAATCCAGAAGGTAGGTGCTAATGGTGGGCATGGTTCGACTCACGCAAATAATCGAAAAGCTTAAGGTCAATTTATTTTTCAATGTGTTGTGAGTAGGTTGTATGTGAATCACACTATATCCATCCTTCCTGGCTCAAGGTGACGGGAGGTGGGAGGCCTGTGACTCTGGCGGACAAGGACACGCTGACATATATAGTCGCCACACTTAACGAAGTCCTGCGTCTGGCATCCGTAGGTGAGTCTTTTGGAGGGAAGAGATTGGTCGAGGGATGTCTATGGGTATAAATCGGGGAATGCAGAGGTGGATCTTGGTGTGCCACTGGGTGGGACAGAGGTAGATGACGGTGTGTCAGCAGGTTGGACAGTAGTGGATATGAGTGTGTCTTTGTGTTGATCAGAGTGTGTCATTGAGTTGATCAGAGTGTGTCATTGAGTTGATCAGTTTGTCATTGGACTAAGCACGATTGAATCAAAGTACATAATTTGGCGTGGTGAGGAATGGGTGTTTCGGGAAAAGGACTGGCAGGGATGTCAACAGGCCTACCATACAAACGGTGAACAAATCGTCAAAACTGAACTCATATACACCAAACCTAATCGTTTGAAATGGAACATAGGATTCAGGCTTAATGTAATAGGGGGTTGATGCACTACATCCCGATATAAAATTTTCAAGATTAGACGAAAAGCATTATTGACCAAAGCTTGCTCGTCTCCCCTCGCCGCCATATTTTATGACATCTATGCCGTTCCGGGATGCTATGGTTGCCGTTTTCGGATGCCATGACTGCCGGTTTGTACACTCGGCGACCCTTCTCCGGCACTGTTGTTGCTGATAAGCATTGCAAACAATTAGTTTGCCGGGGGTTGTTTCGGTTTTAGAGGATACTGTTGCAGTTTGGAAGTTTATTTTCCTATTATAGTGATTTTTGTGCTGTTTTGGTGTGTATGAGTTCAGTTTTGATGCTTTGCTCACAGTTTGTATGGTAGGACTGGTCTAGGTGAATCTCCAGGAGGACCTCGTTCTTCTGGACCGTTTGTTTAAGCGTCACTCAGCGTACCGTTTCTGTCTCGTCCTTTTTCCTACACTCTCACGTGACATGTCAGAAGCGGTGGTGACATTTTCTGCACATCTGAAGCATGTCATGTCCTCGCAGTTTTACCACTACTAGTGATCTTTTCCTAGCGCCGATAACACCTCCGCATGCTGTGACCAAACCATGTGAGATTGGCGGCTACCACGTTGACGCCGACACCATTGTGATATTTCACATTTACTCCTCCCACATGGACCCCGAACACTGGACACAGCCGGAGGTGTTTCGCCCTGAACGCTGGATAGACACGGAAGGCAGGATCATCAAGAACCCGGCCTTTATGCCGTTTGGAGGGGGTGAGAACTGTTCAGTTATCTGTTCAACCAGTGTCCCTTACAGAATGTCACCCCACAGGGTACTATACTAAGCCCAACCCCTCTTAAAGTCATGATAAACGTTACTCTGGAGAAGCATTCAGAAGGTGGTATTCAAGTAAAAGGGCAGATATCAGCCCCTTCAACCCTGTATTGCAACGGTCCAGTGATGTGATTCTGAACAGCGAGCGCACCAGTGATAATGATCGCATTTTCGAGAATATTTGCGGCCAATGTGTAATAGTAGGAACTCTGCAGTAAGGTATGGATGGTACAGAGCTATTGTTCAGGACTGATGTGAAGCTGAATATTTGGTCCTTTCTTTTCTTTAACATATTGCTAACGTACATACAGTATTACTAAATAAATTATGTAAGTACCGGGAATCATACTAACAAAAACATTATCACATGTGGCTTCACAAAAACATAGTCTAATTTTCATATCGTTTCACACATTCTGTGAAAAGTTATTGAAAATACATCAAACTGTATATACCTCGCAGTGGTCGCGATCAGTACACAGCAGGGGTCGTGATTTGAAAACACTTGCAGTGATAGTGACTTTCTGTACGAAATTATGTACTTTCTGTATGAAAGTATCAAAATCATAGATCAACTAAATATCAAAAGGGCATTTGTTATCAATATCAGATAAGGTATTATGGAATATATTGTAAGGTGTGGTTATTGCCCCGTAATTGACACTTTCAAGATAACTGTTTTCAGTTCCACATAGACACCAAAATATGAAGTAAACGAAAGTAAAAGCGGATACCAATAGCTTTCCACCCTGTTTGACATAGTGTCATATAAACAAGAAGAATCTAAGATGACATCACATATTTGCAATGAGTCAAATCACTATTGATGGTTCCTTGAGAAACGTCTAGCCCCATGAACAATGGTGAAGACCCGTGAAGGAGATGAGAGAACTTTGAAAATACTGTTTTCAATGTGGTGCAAAAAACAGGACGTGATACCACTGTCCGTTTATTGAATTCACCCGCACTTTCGGCCATTTTATTGTTCTAAGCATGGGCTCTGGCAGGATTCACACCATCACTTCAGCTAGTAGGAGGTTTAGACAATCTAGCCATATATTAAAATGAAGGACAAAAAGTTTAAGTTTTAACCTCGTCAATATTTCAGCAATATAGTGACCAGAGAGGTTTTGCATTAATAAAGAATAAAGAGTGTAAAATAACTTGACTATCACAGTTGGTGTTTATAAGTAGCATGTAAATCTAAAATGGTTTTACTTTAGAAGACAATACAATATAAAACCAGGTTACTGGCCAACACTAATCAAGGTACAGCACTACACAGGGGCCCATGGGGACTTACAGTGCCTGTGCTACCTGCAGGGGCCGTCACAGCATTTTAAGATGTCGGTGAATATGAAAGATCTAGCCACAATATAAAACAAATACATGTTGTACGAATAGAAATGTGGTAGAAATAACTATACTTTGAAAGAATGTATCCTTTGATGTGAACACTATTTTCAGGGTACTTCAAACTCCATTGAAGATACTGCACTAACAGTTAATCGCACTTGCTAATTCATACTATCAGTTTTAAAATGCCATCGATCAATTTACGCATCAATGCCACTTAATTCAGTCATTTTAAAAAGGATAATAAGACAAAAGATCCTCTATTCTTTTGACACTGCAGGGCACACTTGACTTGTTGACATCCAACATAACGAATGCAACAGGGAGGATCTTGATATTTTAATAAACACTGATGAATATCATGAGTAACCAAATCGACATCCCCTCATAGCTGTTGTGCGAATCAGCTACGTTTTCTTTCATTCCGTGTCGTGTATATTTTTTATCTGTACATACGCCGATACGGCACTTATCTGGTGACCTGGGTCACTGTTATCTCTTTGTGTTCTGTGGTTAGTTCTGTCCGGGCGATTTTTGTCAGTCAAGCATCTATTTCATAATGTTGGTTGTTATTCAGTTATTGGGGTTTTGAAAGAATTTGATTTGTTTGATAAGCTGTGAGACGTATGTTTTGTATATAAATAATGAACACAATCACCAATGGCTGAAGGGATGGTGTGACTCTAGCCCCTCGTAGTCCCCATGGTCCTTGGGATGGTGTCCGGCCACAAGTTGTTGGCGATCTGTGGCCTGCTATATATTGCATTCTCTATACATGTTGTTTTAGATTTACATGTTGGTTTTACTTTTGTATCTGTGATATTCTGGTTGTTTTTAATGTAGTTCGCCTACTGTGAGACGATCTAAGAATAATACCGACCTGTCATTTGAACCCGTGAATCTGAATAGCGGTGCAGTCCATTTTACTATAAAAGGGCGGAGAGTATGTAAAGCGGGAAACGGCTATGGATCTTGACAGTCGACTGTCGCTCAACTGGAACGGGTTCTGTTTGCTATTTTGCGATGGACGATTTCCACAAACAACCAATACAACACTCGAATTATGTGTTTAACGATTCAGAAAAAAAAACCTCCATAAGGTTGATCTCTGTCCTAGCCTAGGTTCTGTGTGTGTGAATATTTTATGGATAATACGTTTGTGCTGTCCTCGATGTGTTTGAGGGGAAATAACCTTATGTAAATTCTGTGGTAGTTCACCTGCTATGTGCTATATGAAAGTCTCTTGAATCTACTACTCGTCTTCAGTTTCACTGACATCACTGTCATTAGTATCGATGTCAAGTTTGATGACAAGTTTTTCGATTTCATCCTCTAGGGCAATTCGCGGGAACGCATTTACCTTTATCATTTATTTTGTGCAAGGTATTGACAGATATGCCAACAACATCGCTGGCTTTTTAGTGCACTGTTTGTGCTGTCGGAAACAGTACACATGTACTGAATGACCTTGCAGGCAACTTCACGTGTTTGTGAATGACTTGACCCCATTTAACCAGGCTAGAGTGCAACATGATAAGTTTCAAATACCTGCAGAGCTTACAACTCTTTTCACGGTCGACTTTACAACATACTAGTATACAAATGCTCTAGCAGAAACACGACGCTGCCGAATCATTGCGTAGAAAATGAATACTGCAAGGATCACAAAAATAATTTATAACGTACGCGAAGTTTTCAAACCAGGGCCTCCGGGGTCACCCTGCTACCATTATACTCATGACTGATTAGCTCCACAACAGACTACCGGGCCTCCGGGGTCACCCTGCTACCATTATACTCATGACTGATTAGCTCCACAACAGACTACCGGGCCTCCGGGGTCACCCTGCTACCATTATACTCATGACTGATTAGCTCCACAACAGACTACCGTGCCTCCGGGGACACCCTGCTACCATTATACTCATGACTGATTAGCTCCACAATAGACTACCGGACCTCCGGGGTCACCCTGCTACCATTATACTCATGACTGATTAGCTCCACAACAGACTACCGTGCCTCCGGGGTCACCCTGCTACCATTATACTCATGACTGATTAGCTCCACAATAGACTACCGGGCCTCCGGGGACACCCTGCTACCATTATACTCATGACTGATTAGCTCCACAATAGACTACCGGGCCTCCGGGAACACCCTGCTACCATCATACTCATGACTGATTAGCTCCACAACAGACTACCGGGCCTCCGGGGTCACCCTGCTACCATTATACTCATGACTGATTAGCTCCACAACAGACTACCGGGCCTCCGGGGTCACCCTGCTACCATTATACTCATGACTGATTAGCTCCACAACAGACTACCGGGCCTCCGGGGACACCCTGCTACCATTATACTCATGACTGATTAGCTCCACAACAGACTACCGGGCCTCCGGGGTCACCCTGCTACCATCATACTCATGACTGATTAGCTCCACAATAGACTACCGGACCTCCGGGGTCACCCTGCTACCATTATACTCATGACTGATTAGCTCCACAATAGACTACCGGGCCTCCGGGGGCACCCTGCTACCGTTATACTCATGACTGATTAGCTCCACAATAGACTACCGGGCCTCCGGGGACACCCTGCTACCATCATACTCATGACTGATTAGCTCCACAATAGACTACCGGGCCTCCGGGAACACCCTGCTACCATTATACTCATGACTGATTAGCTCCACAACAGACTGCGGAAGCGTAATCTACAACCTACAATCTAGACGACTCATGGAATTATGAACTAAACTAAAAACAATACACGGCCCTAAAACCAACCGCACGTACACAGCAAGGGACCAGACTTATCTCATGGCACGCACAAACAGACGAAATCCCTTGGATCTAAGACGAGAACGGTGTGGCATAAACAAACCCTAATCAGACAACTCACAGATACCAACGTAAGCCCCAGATTCCAAGCTCACTTTTGACTCCTATTATCGCAACGCATAATATACCACAGAACCTAACACAACACCAACCTGTTCAGTATCTCCTGACCTAAAGTAAAAATTCCTAATGCAAACACAAAACTCTTCTTCTAGCTAACTATCTAACCAACCAACCAACCAACCAACCAACCAACCCACGCACTCACTCACTCACTCACTCCTCTTACACGTTGCCCTATCATATGTCAATTAGTATACCCCTTTCACTACATGGTATGCTGTGAGTCGCGTCTGTCTCAGTGCGTACGTAAAATCTCCACATTAACTCACTGAATTATCATTGACTGCGTCGTTCAACGCCAATCGCAGAGTCATTAATGAGAATCTTACGTTGTTTGTGTCCAGGACCTCGCACTTGTTTGGGGGAGCCTCTGGTGATGATGGAGCTGTTCCTGTTCGCCACCAACTTGCTGCAGCGCTTTGAGTTCCGACTGGAACCAGGGGCTGAACCCCCGTGTCTGGAAGGGCATCAAGATGGCATTACTAACCTCCCCGCGGACTTCAAACTACAGGCAGTTACCCGCTCTACTGCCTAAGTGTCGTGGGGGGCAGCTCAGGGCATCAACGAGTTAACGCTGTGTAGACTAACACTTTGGATATTATAGATTAGATAAAGCAAATAAATCACTTCAAACTGGGAATGAGCCCCAGGTCTTGTACACAACATCCAGTGACAATGGAGTTTCATAGATCAATCTAGATTTACTTCATCTGGAACTTTCGATCTTCAGAAGGGGTTTGGCGGAAGTGAAGATCGATAGTGCGGTTCGAGGACGGAAACTGTCGTCCTAGGCACCAACAGCCATTTGTCTCCATAGTACGTCGATCTATTGTCTCAACACAAGTTTGTGATGAATTTGTCACCAGAGGGGTTTATGGTGAGATTGCCGTAGACTGATGAGCCATGATGGTTTTCTGTGTGTCATTGTGTCTTTATGTGAGTGTTTTATATGTCACTGTCATACGCACGCTTTCTAGTGGAACATGCTTTCACTAAATAAAAGATTTGGAACATGTCCCCTGAAACAGACTGATCATGATCTGTGCATATATATTGAATGTAAGAGAAGCTAGTTGGAACACGATCCTCTGCAGCAACTTACTTAGTTACTAGGCATAACCAACACCTAGCAACAGTTGTATGTTATTTGGTCCCACTATTGATCTTTGAACTACCTCAACTATATGCCCACCTATTGGAACACTTTAATGTTCTGGAGCGGCGTTAATATAAGCTTCTTGGCTTGTTCGTCTATCCAGATTTCAACACATTTTGAAATAAAAATACGTTTAAATCAAACAGACTACATACATTTTACAACGTATAAGTGAGTCAGTGACTTGTAAGGCCACTTCGGTCAGTATTTCATTTACATGATGACATGTCAGCTTGACATTGTTCAGTATTTCAGTTACATGATGACATGTCAACTTGACATTGGTCAGTATTTCATTTACGTGATGACATGCCAACTTGACGTTGGTCAGTATTTCATTTACATGATGACATGTCAACTTGACATTGGTCAGTATTTCATTTACATGATGACATGTCAGCTTGACGTGGGTCAGTATTTCAGTTACATGATGACATGTCAACTTGACGTGGGTCAGTATTTCATTTACATGATGACATGTCAACTTGACATTGGTCAGCATTTCATTTACTTGATGACATGTCAGCTTGACGTGGGTCAGTATTTTAGTTACATGATGACATGTCCACTTGACGTGGGTCAGTATTTCATTTACATGATGACATGTCAACTTGACATTGGTCAGCATTTCATTTACTTGATGACATGTCAGCTTTGCGTGGGTCAGTATTTCATTTACATGATGACATGTCAACTTGGCATTGGTCAGTATTTCATTTACATGATGACATGTCAACTTGACATTGGTCAGTATTTCAGTTATATGATGACATGTCAACTTGACATTGGTCAGTATTTCATTTACATGATGACATGTCAACTTGACGTGGGTCAGTATTTCATTTACATGATGACATGTCAACTTGACGTGGGTCAGTATTTCATTTACATGATGACATGTCAACTTGACATTGGTCAGCATTTCATTTACATGATGACATGTCAACTTGACGAACCCGTGAAGGTCCCGGGGTAGAATAGGCCTTCAGCAACCCATGCTTGCCATAAAAGGTGACTATGCTTGTCGTAAGAGGCGACTAACGGGATCGGGTGGTCAGACTAGCTGACTTGGTTGACACATGTCATCGGTTCCCCATTGCGCAGATCGATGCTCATGTTGTTGATCACTGGATTGTCTGGTCCAGACTCGATTATTTACAGACCGTCGCCATATAGCTGGAATATTGCTAAGTGCGGCGTAAAACTAAACTCACTCACTCACTCAACTTGACGTGGGTCAGTATTTCATTTACATGATGACATGTCAAATTGACATTGGTCAGTATTTCAGTTACATGATGACATGTCAAATTGACATTGGTCAGTATTTTATTTACATGATGACATGTCAGCTTTGCGTGGGTCAGTATTTCAGTTACATGATGACATGTCAAATTGACATTGGTCAGTATTTCAGTTACATGATGACATGTCAAATTGACATTGGTCAGTATTTTATTTACATGATGACATGTCAGCTTTGCGTGGGTCAGTATTTCAGTTACATGATGACATGTCAAATTGACATTGGTCAGTATTTCAGTTACATGATGACATGTCAAATTGACATTGGTCAGTATTTCAGTTACATGATGACATGTCAAATTGACATTGGTCAGTATTTTATTTACATGATGACATGTCAGCTTTGCGTGGGTCAGTATTTCATTTACATGATGAAATGTCAACTTGACGTTGGTCAGTAAATTATTTACATGATGAAATGTCAGCTTGGCGTTGGTCAGTATTTCAGTTACATGATGACGTGGGAAGCAAGTCTCAGTGATGCACGTCTCAGAACAAACCTCACTTATCTCCGTACAAATGACTTTAAACTCCCATTGCTGTTGCGTGAAGGTGTGCTTTACGAACATATAATGCCAACAAACAACATGGGACCAATTATTTCTGGGATCGTCGTGAGAGAATGAGTATCTGAAACTGCAGAATAAACATATCACAACTGTTTCGTTGTTGAAAAAGGAATTCCCAGCCCTGTGATTGTGACACGCGTCTTTCGTGCTCTGAAATAATGTGTGGATGGTTGCCAGGAGGTTAGTTGCTTGGTCCTGTCCAGTTACTGAAAATACAAAAGAAAACACCACAGCACGTGACAGAGTCGGCTCTCTTATTAGTTTATGTAAGCATGCAATAAACATGCGCTGGTTAGTCTGCGCTGAGTGTTGAGAAAACCATCACAACTAGGTGCCTGTACTACCATGTCAGAGAGTAGGTTCCAGTCTTTTGTTATCCTTGCGTAAAAGGATTGCTGCAGGTGTTTCGAGTTCAGTGTATTATGTTTTCTGGTTCTGGTGGTGTTGGGGATCCAAGTTAGATCTTTTGGTGGTGCCATTAGCCCATTCACTATCTTGTAGAGTCGTACAAGTCTATCTTCCTCGCGTCACTCTTTGAGTGGTTTTACGTCCGTGTCTTCCAGCATCTTAGGGACACTACTAACGTGTGACTAGTCTGGTGGTATAAACTCACTCACTCTGGTGGTATAAATCTGGCTGCTCGTCGCTGAACTGTCACAATTGATGCGATGTCGACTTGGTGATAGAGGTTCCATGTAGTGGAGCAATATTCCTGTACCGATCTTACAAGAGATTGATCAGCTGTGATTAATTTTTAGTGTCCTTGGGCACTGACGTAACTTACGCCAGGGTTGAGTTTGCTTTATTGACAGTTTAACTGATATGTGTACTCAACTTGAGGGAGTTACTCCTAGATAAGGATTATCGTTAACTTCTTCTAAAATTGCGTTACAGAGTTCATAGATAGAAGTGCTTGGAGCCTTTCCTTGGCCAACTGTTCCAATGAGTTGAGGTCTGCATGTAGTTGAATGTGGTCCTCGAATGTGTTTATAGCTCTATAGATAAGGCACTCATCTGCAAATATACATACTGACGATTTTATGCGTAATGGTAAACCGTTGATGTGGAGGAGAAACAAAATTGGTCCTAGACAAGTTCCTTGAGGTACTCCGGACTCTGTATGTACTGAGCATAATACATTTCCTTCTGATACCACTCACTGGGCTCTTATTGTTAAGTGAGTGAGTTTAGATTTACGCCGCACTCAACAATATTCAAGCTATATGGTGGCGGTCTATAAATAATCGAGTCTGGACCAGACAATCCAGTGATCAACAACATGAGCATCAATCTGCGCAATTGGATGGCAAGCATGGGCTGTGAAGGCCTATTCTACCCCGGAACCTTCACGGGTGTGTTGTTAAGAATGACTTGATAACTTAATTAACTTTCTAAATGGCTTCCAGCTTGTGTAACTTGCTGTTGGGGACTGTGTCAAATTCTTTGCTAAAATCTAATATGGTGAGATGGACTTGTTATATATTGACATAATATCGTGGGTTGAAGTAGTGACTGGTACTGCCATGAACGCCCCAAACGTAAGCCATGCTGTAGGTTAGTGAAGATATTATACTTCTCCAGATGTGACATTAGATGTGGACAAATAATGTGTTCAAACATCTTCGCTCTGACACAGGTGAGGGAAACTGGACGATAATTGCTGACTAAGCGTCTTTTACCCTTCTTGAAGATAGGGGCTATGTTCGCCCTTCTCCAATCTTCTGGAATTTCTCCCCTGCTTGTGGATTTTGTGTAATTGGGGTTGAAGTCGGGTACTAGTTGTTTGGAGCATGATTGCAAGACCCTGGTTGGTAGTTTGTCAGGGCCACTGGCTTTGTTTGGCTGGACTTTATGTATTATAGCTTCAGTTCTTTTTACATCTATTATCAAGTCCATTATTACGGGGTACGTATGATGTAATATAGGTGGTATTTGCTCGTCGACTACCTCCTTGGTGAAGACTCATTGAAATTGTCAGTTTAGTATTTCCGCTTTCTTTCGACTGTCTGTGTGACGCGTGCCGCCTTCCTTCAGTGGACCTACTCGGATCCATTATTGTCTTGTTTCTTGGTGTATTTCCAGAAAGGTTTCCTCGTATTGTATTTAGGCTATTTTCTAGTGGCTCTTTCAGATAGTGTTGTTCTGCTTGGCGTAGTAGTTTCTGTGTGCTTTTCTTGTGCAGCTTATAGTCCTCCCAGTCTTCCTCCGCAGTTCTTTGCTTTGTGGTATAATCGTCCTGACCATTCTTCGTTCTCCTTTGTTGCACCATAGTAGATTGGGTCTGGAGGATTTTAGATTCGATAGAGTGTTCTTGTTGTCGAACATCAGTTGCAGTGAAGTCTTATCTCAACACTTCCAGCAGACGATAAAATGAGGTAGGCCTGCACATATGCGTCTGAACATTTCGTCTGCGTTGCATTGCATACCTGCAGGTTGTGCTACGCAGTATTTCGATCGAGTTTCTCGGTTCAATTACTGCTTGACAAGTATTAGATGAGCCACGACCTGACAAATGACCCCAATGTGCATACACGGGACATTCCATTTGAAACGAGGGAAACAGGTTGTCGTCTAAATGATCAAAAGTCCAGTTTCCTCGTGCGAATCGTGCAGTGATGGTGTTTTGCTGAGCTAAATCGCTCTACGAGGCACGTGTTAAACAGTAGCGGTATTGATTTCACGCCACGGTCAGCACGTGCTTAATCGCCAATCTACCTGTAGCAACCAAGTGTATTCATCCAGATTACTCGCCCCGCCTGCTTGTCACAAACGCGTTCACTGCGCTAGCTCATCTAATACTTGTCTAGGGCTTGTTGAACGTTTTAAACAGCGCTGTCAGTCATTTGAAAATATATCGGGATCTGTTACTGTAGAAAG
The DNA here is from genome assembly GCF_037392515.1 of Haliotis asinina. Taxonomy (NCBI): domain Eukaryota; kingdom Metazoa; phylum Mollusca; class Gastropoda; order Lepetellida; family Haliotidae; genus Haliotis; species Haliotis asinina. The sequence goes on along the minus strand of NC_090287.1, from coordinate 65,848,465 downwards.
TGTGCGTACTTATCGACTCTCTGCATCAAATAACTAATTATCAATTACAGGTTAAAAAGCTTTAGGGTCGTATTAATTTGCAACTGAATAATACCTTAACCCTTTACAAGCACTATTGTTTGCCATTAAACTCTTGATCCACATAATAAAACGCTAATTAGGGATAGTCAAAGACTCCGTTACAAATATGGCACTAATTAAGCCAAGCTGTAGTACAGATCTCCAAAAGTCTCATGACAATTCTCGGTTGGTGTAAACTGAATATAAGAGCAACGTCCCAGTTCGTGTGAGATTAGGAGTTATCCGCTCCTTAATCAAGGGGGCGCTGCTGCCTGCCAAACTGTAAATGTGTAAACAACTGTATTCACAGTCCATCATGTGTCTTTGCACGGTATGTAAACCTGTTTTGTTATGGGCCACTATAATGTTGTAGCACAAACACCTTTCTTTGGTCATTGCAAATATGTGTTCTAATATCGGTTAGCAGTACATCTTTGTAGGTTCGTTGCAACGAGCAGGTTTATGCTCGCGCTTGGAGCTCTACTTGTCTGAACCGGCATCGTCGCCTCAGGCTCATCTTCTGAAAAATAATATTAAAGTCTGGATTGCATTTCCCACTTTAAACTGAGGTAGAAGTAACAAGGAGGAAGTAATATGCTGGACCAAGCCTTGCTCAGCTGATAAAACCATTGAGACCCAAAACCAAGATATTTAATCATTTGAAGTATACTTCAGATGACGGATACGGCCTTCAGAAAACAGTCGTTTGTTGTGATGAGATTTTGAGATGGATGTTATATGCTCCTGTATTTGCAGTGAGGGGATTGACTTGAAAATGAAATCGGAATATCAGAAGCACTTCAAGGTGTCGGCACTTAGGAAAAGCCTGCCTCTCTACTATGAGAATGTGGCCTTTCGGACAGCACGTCGAGAGCGGGAGTATGCCCACACACCCGTCTCCTGGTACACCGAGGAGATAAACGATGATGAAAGCGTGGACAGTGACAAGGAAGCTGACAATGGATCAGATGAGAACGATGACACTCTACAGGTGCCAACAGTGATGAAGAAGAGACTTGTGACTGAGAGAGAGGAAGGGAGTGATCATGAGGATCATCCCCCAGAATCGCCCCTGGTCCATGATGAGAGGTCAAGCAGTATACCTACTTCTGCACAAAGAGAACATTCACAAACACAACTGATCGTGGGTGCAAATGGTATTTAATGTTAATTATGTTGAAGTTAAGATAAGAGCCTGACATTTGTAAAACTTATACTGTTGTTTGAAGTGTGCTGAAGTGATAATCTGAAATCTTGGGGTGGTTTGCTAACCAGCCCAAGGGTCTTATACATTAAAAAGTTTCGATAACATGTTCCATACATTTGAGTAAATTTGCCATATCTTAAAATCTCTTTTTCAAATTGCGCAAGACTTTTAGACTTAACAATTATTGTTTGAATATTTGACGATTGTATCGCAAGCTGAAGCACTGCATTGACATATGTTGACACTAAGACACTTATGAGATCTGCAAATTGTTTGATGTGGTAAAATACGTTTTGGCTTGTAACATTCTGACATTACCAGCGTAATGTCTGGCTAGGATATTGGCTTATTTTATTAAATAACTATGGTTCGATTCACCAGCTTTAGTATACAGCAGTGCTAACACCACTGTTAAGACAATGGGTTTTGTTGAACAAGTGCAAGATGAACTGAGAATGTGAAGTTATGATATATACCAATTTATCTTGAATCCAACACACAGTCTTCATTGTTACTTTGTGTATAAGTATCCAATATCCATTCATCAGTTTCAGAAAATAATTCCAATATCCTTTTCAACATCTACCTTTGGGAGCCATTTACACCATTTAGATTTTGGATGTTCACCTACTACCAACTCATTTCTGCTTGCAACATACTGAAATATGATATTCCAAGTGAAATTTGAAATAACAGAAAAGAAATTACTTCTTAGATATGGACATGTGTCCTGTCACTCTTTCCACACCTACAGTCAAAGCAGCACAGAACAGGCAGTGCTCTTTAAGTAGGCATCAATGACCTTGGCAGGATGTCCATGACTGCATTCCTCTGTTCATATCATTTTAGGATATTTATATAGTGCACATATCCATGCAACTAGTGCTTGCTCAAGATGCTGGTATCTTTCCCCCCTTAATAATTGGATGTCCATCGCAATGGCACATCATCACAATCATATTATCTCAGCTCTCTTGGGGGTATACCACTCTTGCAGAATCTAGGACTTGTAGGAGCACCAAGTTGATGGTGGCTTCCTCTTCCTGTTCAGGTGGACTGGGGCATATGGTCACAGTACTTTGTCAAAATTCACTGGCTATTGCTGTACTGCAACTAGGTGTTTTGCATGTATTCATGTGGCTACCATCTAGCCATGTACCAACAGATTCTTGGGTTCTTTTAAGTGCGAAGGGTTGTATACCATACAGTGGGGGAACTTCAGTGGTTCTTTTCAGCCATAATAACTTGATATTAGCTAAGTTTTCGTGGTAATGTGTAAGACATGGTCATCATTTTGCGGGATAGTAGTTAGATTAAGAGCAAACATTGTTTCCTTTCTAAGATTCAGGTTCAAGGATAAGAAAGCAGAGGAGACCTGACAGAATACAGAAGATTCCTTGCCCAGTAAGTAAACTACATGGTCCCATGTCAGGAACGAAGCAACCACAAATAAAGAGCTCCAAGAGGTCAACTACATCTGCTGGTGTGAGGTCAAAGACATCTACTTTATCAAAGATGAGATCAAGAACACCTGCAGCAGAAGCACAGCATCCAGCACCATTCATGTCCTATGGCTGGGCAGGTGCTGGGCATGACTTGTCTGAACACAAGACCTTCAACATTCGAGCAACAGCAGATGTGAGCAAATCAAATAAATTGGGCAGTTAATGTTGCCACCATTACAGTCCTATTTTCCTTGTCATTTCCTGATTCCCAGCTTACTCCTTGAAGTTTGTGTTAGTCAGATTTTGTAGATTATTGTATCTGGTACAGCTAGGGTTGTCCAGAAACATCATCGATCACTTCATTATGTGTTGCTGTAGGTTTGTGTTGTTTTCAATAGCTTTCTTGCCAACTGTGCCTGTATTTGTATGCCTCTGTTACTTTAGTGGAAGCCTCAAATATTCATGGCTGTTGAATGTACCATTTACTTCTCTTTGAGCAATTGTATGATATTTAGTGTTATACTGAATGTTAATGTTTTACCACTATTCCTCTGTGCAGCAGTAAAAACGTGATGACTGTTCCAGGTGTACCCTGCTGCTCTCCGGGCCCACTCAAGGAGGACAACTGCAGCACAGCAGAAAGAGGCATCAGCTCAGAAGACCAAGGAGGATCGCGTTCAGGCACTGCTGAATTCTGCTGCTAACGAGAGAGCTAAGCATGAGATTGAGTGGACATCTGAGTACAGACAGCAGTATCCTGCATACAGCGAAGGCGAGTACAGCCGGAGTCTATCTGCTCGGGCCAATGAGAGGAAACTGTGTCGTATTGTCTATGTGACGTGATCACAGAAATGGGTTCTTCTGTTTCGATGCTCACTCAGTACTCTAGTTTGTAGTCACACATACCAGCCACATAACTTAGTCAATGACACAAACATTGATAGTCACATTAATCCACAGAGGATGGAAACTACTCCCATCTTTTGTCACAATAAAGTACATAATGATATGCTGGAGATCAGCCCTTGGCAAGTGTCATGTGCATCATGCAAGTTGTCTCGCTTAAAACACAGTACAAGGATTGTACATTTACCATCCCAAACTGTCTTCCTGAGGAGTTATTGCTTGTGTGAGATCAAAGAATATATCACAGGAGTTTTGACAGTAGATTTTGCACATTGCTATGGCGTCATTAACTTGACACCACAAAGCTATGACATTGCTGGAAGCATAATGGCAGTACTGTGTTCGGAGATGTACATGTTTCACTGAAAAATAATGAAGGGAGATTTTTAGTGATAAATAGAGTATCACCTTTGTGTGTTCTGATATCAAATATATCAACAGTGGTTGATAAAAGTAAAAATATCCTTAGCAAACCTTGGGTATTTGTAACATTATCAACTCGTGGTGTTATATTTCATACCAAAAGACACTCAGGTTAGATTCTCTATATCCTGGCCTTAGGCATACAACGTGAATGTATCTCTTAGAGCAGCCTGATTGAGTCTGCTGCTAATGGGGCGTTGTGACAACTTTATCAAACTGTCCTACACAACACTGAGATTCAATGACAGTCCTATAGCAAGACTTCTACATTTTCAGAAAAGCTTTTTTATGTATATATATTTTATTGAATTCTGTTATTTAGTATATGTTTAAATTATCCATTGCAACTTTTGCAAAATGTTACTTTTATATTAAAATGACTAAATCCTATTTGTGTAATTTCTTTTGGATATGGAAACCGACCTGCCTCAACGTTGATCAAATGATAGTTCAGTCCTACACTGACTGACCAACCAACAGTGTGGTTGTAGTAACTTGTCAGGCAAGCAAATACTTACACCTTTACTTGTTTATATATTGAATTTATTACAGTGTATTTACATATGCTGTTGTCCTGTTGAAACAACATGCAATACAAAATGTTACATTGCTATACAAAACTGCAGGACACTAGGTCTATGTACAAGATGTAGCAAGCAAGAGTCGTACATTGTTTTGATGAGTACATGACACAAGAAAGATCATGGACATAGTACTAGGTTTACCCCAATGTCTCCGGTCAGTAGACCACCATGTGCTTGACTTGAGTCTAAAATTCATGGAAGGAACTGTCTGTGATATACTGCCTGATCATGATGCCAAGGTAATGAAATCATAAAATCTTTTAATAAACATTAAATGTTTGAGCATCAAAATTTTCACTAAGCCTATGAAACAGTATTGTGTGTAAAACTGGTAAAACACAGGTACTACGGTTACACAAGTGTAGAAAAACAATACAGGACCCCCTGCCTAATCTGTCCCTATTTTGGGTATTTCAACGTTATCATGGCCACAGTTCAAGTAACAATGTAATACACATATAAACAGGTCCATGTACTCAACATCTCAAACATCAACTGACAACAGTTTAACAGATTCAAAAACTAAACTGTAAGTCATGTACAGTTCCCCAAAGCCATCCCAGCATTGGTCTGGTATCCATCAGCTGCAAGATGGCTGAAGATGGCGGCAGCACAACACAATGTACAGGCTATATACATAATAAGTAGCACTTCAACATCACGTAAGCTCAACCGTAGTTGTGTATCGACCTGTTGACTACTGAGGACATGGCATCTCGGCACAAGCAGACACTCACTCTTTGTTCTAGGACAGATACACTAGCACAGATCACAGCATAAATAGATTACTTTTTCACAATGGGAAGAGAAAGGCTTGTCAAATACTATTTTATGAATTGTCACTTTTTAACCTGCAAGTCATATCTCCTTGTCATTTGTTAGACCCACATAGTTTTTAGCTGATATGTTGTAATCCAAGAACTACTTACTATCTGTTCCTGAAACTTTCGCATGCTGTCAACAGTTAATCTCGATCCCTAACCTACATCCTCTAAACACTGCCCTGCTGTCAGCCTCTAACACCAATCCGCACCTTGATGTTAACCTCTTACCCCGATCCCCATGTTGCTGATAACTTCTAAACCCCATTCCCACCCCTTGGTTAACTTCTAAACCCATCCCTACCCTGTTGTCATCTGCTAACCATATCTTGATCCTATCAACCACTAAATCCCTACATGGCTAACACAATCAGCAACTTTTTTCCCTTTAAGAACAATTAAAAATAATGACAATGTACAACAGAAAAATGTGCCAGGTAAATATTTTCAGGAATTGATATTCCAGGCAGTTATCCACTACGGACCTGATCAGCTGTTCTTGTGACTGAGGTTTTGAAGTCAGTCAGAATAGAGATGACAACAAACTGAGCAGTTGTTCCTAGTGATGGATCTCTGGTAAAGCTGGTCAGGTGTCCACTGTGAGGCCGCACGCTGATCACACATACTAGAGACTATGAGATACATTTAAGATACAGTTGCATGAGTACAAATATTCACAGCCATTCATGTGATAACGCAGACATTTACGAGATTCCAAGAAATGAGTCCAGGCTTGTCACTTCCTGTCTCCTGCCTTGTTTTCCTGGAATGTGGTTACAACAGCAGCTGATTTCACAGCAACAGCCAAGAGGAGTGTGCCTTACAAGAACTGGAGTCAGATCTACCAGGGCACTTGCTTCCACTGTACCACAGGACAAACTATCCATGGAAACAATCACCTTACACAGGCATACACATGCAGACATTCACACTGGCACACAGACACATGCACTCACTACCTCTCTCACACACAAACACACAGTCTGAGGACAGATGGAATGAGCTTGTATGGCGGCTGGCATCACCCCTAAGTAGCACTCCCAGCACTGGGCTGCTTCCTTATGTTGGATTAGGTGGGTGAGATGGGGTGGGGGGGTGACTAGCAGGCACAGTCCGGTCGTTTGGTGGCTTGTTGCTGTCTGTGTAGTCGCCGCAGTGAGGCATCTCCATATTGAATTCCAGACCCCATCCGCTCCGGATCTAGCTCTCCTGATGAAGATAAAGCTTGTACAGATTATGTGCCCACAGATGGAACAAAATTAAACTACAAACCGCTGTCGAATAGTGACCATACTAGCTGTTTGATAACATTTATGAAACTACATATATTTCGACTGACAAGAAAGAAAAAGGCGGCACTTTGCCCCACATTCTTGGATGTCACCAGGGTATATGTTCCAATAAATCTCCCCTTTACCCTGGATGCATCTATGATCTTATTACCTCCCTTGGCTGGCTTTTCATCCAATCAGGTGTCTGCACTGGGAAGTTGACCAATCACAACTCACTTTCGTTTCTTAAATTATCTAACCAGTTAAACTTCGCAAACATTTCTATTTTATGGTTTTGGGCCTGTCAATTTGTCTGTCTGATTTCCCCCAAATATGAGTTGAACTGAAAACAAACCTTTGTGAGTGTGGCCACTATCTTTGTTGAAGCCAGCAAGCTTGTTGGCTTACCTGATTGCTTTTGTGAAAAGGTGGAGCCAGCAAAGGAAGGTAAGAAAATTATCGGGAGCTGTAGATGCATTCAAGACATAATGGAAATTGACACTCTGAACAAGGCAGGTGGGTGGAGAGTGTGTCACTGGTGACAACACATGTGGGTAGTGGGTGTAACACTGAGGACAACACAGGTGGATAGTGGGTGTGACACTAAGGACAACACAGGTGGGAAAGTGAGTGTGACACTGGGGACAACACAAGGGGGTAGTGGGTGTGACACTGGGAACAACACTGGTCGGTAGTGGGTGTGGCACTGGGGACAGCATAGGTGAGTAGTGGGTGTGGCAACGGGAACAGCATAGGTGAGTAGTGGGTGTGGCACTGGTGACAACACAGGTTAGTAGTGTGTGTGGCACTGGTGACAACACGGGTTGGTAGTTTGTGTGGCACTGGGGACAACACAGGTGAGTAGTGGGTGTGACACAGGGGACAACACTGGTGGGTAGTGGGGGTGACACTGGGGACAACACAGGTGAGTAGTGGGTGTGACACGGGACAACACAGGTGGGTAGTGGGGGTGACACTGGGGACAACACAGGTGGGTAGTGGGGGTGACACGGGACAACACAGGTGGGTAGTGGGGGTGACACTGGGGACAACACAGGTGGGTAGTGGGGGTGACACTGGGGACAACACAGGTGGGTAGTGGGGGTGACACTGGGGACAACACAGGTGGGTAGTGGGTGTGGCACTGGTGACAACACAGTTGAGTAGTGGGTGTGACACAGGGGACAACACAGGTGGGTAGTGGGGGTGACACTGGGGACAACACAGGTGGGTAGAGAGATAGAGATGAGGATGATACAGATACTCCTGAAGACTCCTGACATGAAGACAAGGAAGACTAGAGAGAGCATCAGCCTGACCATGACAGAACATCACCCTGACTATGAAAGAATGCGAATGCCAACCTGATTATGAAAGAACACCAACCTTCTATGAGAGAACACCTACCTGACTATGAGAAAGCACGAACCTGACAGTGAGAGAACACTTACCTGATTCAATCTTGGTGAGGATAGATCTTGCACACTTCAGGAAGGTCTCCTCCACATTCTCCCCTGTGAGAGCACTTGTCTCCAAAAACATAAGTTCTGAAAGAAACAGTACCTACATCACTCAGCTGTAGACAGCAGAGCCAACAACTCAGAATTTCACTCCAGATACATGTTACAAAATGACACTTTTAAGGTAGAAAATATATAAGCACTACAGAACCAAAGAGACATTACCATGCTTATACTATTTGTGATACTGACATATGTATATAATGAGCATAGTCTTGGAGAAAATCATGTGAGCTATTTTTATACAGCCAAGAAGCGTACTTTGAGAAACTAAGTCTCCACAGTTACTCACCATTCTCTTGTGCAAAGCGGCTTGCTTCCAAGAATGTGACTTCACGCTCAGCCTCAAGGTCTTTCTTGTTGCCAACCAGGATGATGACAATGTTAGGGCTGGCTAAAGTGCGGGCATCAGTCAGCCAGTTGGTCAGAGCATTGTACGTCTCACGGCTGAAACAAACACACCTCACTGTACATCTCTCGGCTACAACAAACATACATCAATGTATGGCTCATAGTTACCACAAACACACCTTACTCTACGTCTCACAGCTGAAACAAACACACCTCACTGCACATCTCACGGCTACAACAAACACACGTCACTCTACATCTCATGGCTACAACAAACATACATCAATGTATGGCTCATAGTTACAACAAACACACCGCACTCTACATCTCTCAGCTACAACAAAAACAACTTACTCTACATCTCATAGCTACAACAAAAATACATCAACATATGGCTCATAGCTACAACAAACAATCATTGGGCTCTTGTGACAGTGACTGGGTTCTCATGCATATGTGTCCTATATTCTGTCCTTTTCATAAGGAAAGCTTACCTGGTTATATCATAGACCAGCAGGGCGCCAGCAGCACCTCTATAGTAACTGCGGGTAACGGACCTTAAAAAACAAATAAAATATGTCAGAATTTGAAAGAGTAGTAATTGTTAACAGAGTACCAAACTTTTTACCTGTCTCAATGAGACAGCACTGTGGCAACTTCCTCCTGCTGACAGTCATGCACACCGGACACCACCTGATCCTGACACACTGACTTACCTGCACACCAGACACCACCTGATCCTGACACACTGACTTACCTGCACACCGGACACCACCTGATCCTGACACACTGACTTACCTGCACACCGTACACCACCTGATCCTGACCTACATGCACACCTGATATGACCTGTTCCCTGCAGACTGACCTACATGCACACCTGATACAAACTGTTCCCTGCAGACTGACCTACATGCACACCTGATACAAACTGTTCCCTGCAGACTGATCTACCTGCACACCTGAAACAAACTGTTCCCTGCAGACTGATCTACCTGCACACCTGAAACAAACTGTTCCCTGCAGACTGACCTACCTGCACACCTGATACAAACTGTTCCCTGCAGACTGACCTACCTGCACACCTGATACAAACAGTTCCCTGCAGACTGACCTACCTGCACATCTGATACAAACTGTTCCCTGCAGACTGACCTACCTGAATCGTTCCTGCCCAGCAGTGTCCCAGATCTGTAGTTTGACAGCTTTTCCACCAACATTGACCACCTTGCTTCCAAACTCAACTCCAATTGTGTGGTTCGAGTCCTGCTTGACTGAAACGTAACGTATATAAGACTGCAACACGTACACTACGTTATCAATAGTAGATGTAATGCATTAGTTTTTCTGAGATACGATATTGTAAATGTTGATTGAACATTTGTTGCTCAACCTGAAATCTACTCAGAAATCCTTTCACAACTGACACTTGTTTTTGAAAATCATTCACGAAACAAACAACATGTAGGCAATGTTTGTCTCATGTCATGTATCCAAAGCTACAAAATGGCGGCAACTGACCATTCCATGTCCACTTAGCAGAAAACAGAATCTACACGGACAAACTGCATCAATCACTGTCAAATATTGCAGCTTCCTGTAACTCACAATATGTATCAATGACACAGATACCTCCATCTCAACATGTTTGCAGGAATAATACAGTTGTGTCACCAGGCAGCCAGCATGTATGACAGTAAACACACTTACACTTGTTCTCTATGAACTGATGCAGTATGCATGACTTGCCAGTACCCGCACTACCAATCACCAGGAACTTGAACAGGAAATCTGAAAGCAGACCTTAGTAAAGTATATTGGAACAGGTAACAATACATACACATGATACACCAGGCACATCTAAAACTGGTAACATATACCAGGTACATGTAAAACTGGTAACACAAACTTGGTACATGTAAGACTGGTAACATTAATCTGGTACATGTAAAACGGGTAACATGAACTAGGTACATGTAAAACGGGGAACATAAACCTGGCACATGTAAAACGGGGAATACAAACCTGATAAATGTAAAACCTGTGACATAAACATGGTATATGTAAGATGAATCACATACATCTCGGGTGTAGATGGGTAAGATACAACATTGAACAAAACGATCTTAGCATTATGGTGACGGTAACTCCCATACCTTAACACTAAGGTAGTCTTAGTGCTAAGGTTGTTCTGTACAACTGCACACATGTAAGTATAGACCAGGCAACATACAGGTAAAATATACCATTCAATATACTGTCAATGGACAGATGATTGATAGTCAGAGTTAGCAGTCACTGGACAGATGATTGATAGTCAGAGTTAGCAGTCACTGGACAGATGATTGTTAGTCAAGAGTTAGCAGTCACTGGACAGATGATTGATAGTCAGAGTTAGCAGTCACTGGACAGATGATTGTTAGTCAAGAGTTAACAGTCACTGGACAGATGATTGATAGTCAGAGTTAGCAGTCACTGGACAGATGATTGATAGTCAGAGTTAGCAGTCACTGGACAGATGATAGTCAGTGGTAGCAGTCACTGGACAGATGATTGTTAGTCAGAGTTAGCAGTCACTGGACAGATGATTGATAGTCAGAGTTAGCAGTCACTGGACAGATGATAGTCAGTGGTAGCAGTCACTGGACAGATGATTGTTAGTCAGAGTTAGCAGTCACTGGACAGATGATTGATAGTCAGAGTTAGCAGTCACTGGACAGATGATTGTTAGTCAGTTGTAGCAGTCACTGGACAGATGATTGTTAGTCAGAGTTAGCAGTCACTGGACAGATGATTGTTAGTCAGAGCAGTCACTGGACAGATGATTGTTAGTCAAGAGTTAACAGTCACTGGACAGATGATTGTTAGTCAGTTGTAGCAGTCACTGGACAGATGATTGATAGTCAGAGTTAGCAGTCACTGGACAGATGATTGATAGTCAGAGTTAGCAGTCACTGGACAGATGATTGTTAGTCAGAGTTAGCAGTCACTGGACAGATGATTGATAGTCAGAGTTAGGAGTCACTGGACAGATGATTGTTAGTCAAGAGTTAGCAGTCACTGGACAGATGATTGATAGTCAGAGTTAGCAGTCACTGGACAGATGATTGTTAGTCAAGAGTTAACAGTCACTGGACAGATGATTGATAGTCAGAGTCAACAGTCACTGGACAGATGATTGTTAGTCAGAGTTAGCAGTCACTGGACAGATGATTGATAGTCAGAGTTAGCAGTCACTGGACAGATGATTGTTAGTCAGTTGTAGCAGTCACTGGACAGATGATTGTTAGTCAGAGTTAGCAGTCACTGGACAGATGATTGTTAGTCAGAGCAGTCACTGGACAGATGATTGTTAGTCAAGAGTTAACAGTCACTGGACAGATGATTGTTAGTCAGTTGTAGCAGTCACTGGACAGATGATTGATAGTCAGAGTTAGCAGTCACTGGACAGATGATTGATAGTCAGAGTTAGCAGTCACTGGACAGATGATTGTTAGTCAGAGTTAGCAGTCACTGGACAGATGATTGATAGTCAGAGTTAGGAGTCACTGGACAGATGATTGTTAGTCAAGAGTTAGCAGTCACTGGACAGATGATTGATAGTCAGAGTTAGCAGTCACTGGACAGATGATTGTTAGTCAAGAGTTAACAGTCACTGGACAGATGATTGATAGTCAGAGTCAACAGTCACTGGACAGATGATAGTTAGTCAGTGGTAGCAGTCACTGGACAGATGATTGTTAGTCAGAGTTAGCAGTCACTGGACAGATGATTGTTAGTCAAGAGTTAACAGTCACTGGACAGATGATTGATAGAGTTAACAGTCACTGGACAGATGATTGATAGTCAGAGTTAGCAGTCACTGGACAGATGATTGTTAGTCAGAGTTAGCAGTCACTGGACAGATGATTGTTAGTCAAAAGTTAACAGTCACTGGACAGATGATTGATAGTCAGAGTTAACAGTCACTGGACAGATGATTGATAGTCAGAGTTAGCAGTCACTGGACAGATGATTGTTAGTCAAAAGTTAACAGTCACTGGACAGATGATTGTTAGAGTTAGCAGTCACTGGACAGATGATTGATAGTCAGAGTTAACAGTCACTGGACAGATGATAGTCAGTGGTAGCAGTCACTGGACAGATGATTGTTAGTCAGTGGTAGCAGTCACTGGACAGATGATTGTTAGTCAAGAGTTAACAGTCACTGGACAGATGATTGTTAGTCAGAGTTAGCAGTCACTGGACAGATGATAGTTAGTCAGTGGTAGCAGTCACTGGACAGATGATTGTTAGTCAGTGGTAGCAGTCACTGGACAGATGATTGTTAGTCAAGAGTTAACAGTCACTGGATAGATGATTGTTAGTCAGTGGTAGCAGTCACTGGACAGATGATTGTTAGTCAAGAGTTAACAGTCACTGGACAGATGATTGTTAGTCAAGAGTTAACAGTCACTGGACAGATGATTGTTAGTCAGTGGTAGTAGTCACTGGACAGATGATTGTTAGTCAGAGTTAACAGTCACTGGACAGATGAATGAATGAATGAATCAATCAATTTGACTTTTTGAGTGGCATATTTAGAAGTTGGGAGTCAAATAGAATAAGCGTATATGGATGACAACTTCTTTAATACTAGAACACGTCATTTTGATACAGGTTCTTGTATCGTTTTCAAGTGTAAAATGTACACTTGAAAACGATACAAGAACCTGTATCCAAACCTAAGGAATTATACCAGTATACCACCAGACCTGTCTATGTGCCACGTTTGGTGAAGAATAATGAATAGGTTTCAAGTTCTGCTCCAAAAAAAAGCACAACCACCAATTTCAGTCAAAGTCAAACTTGTTGTCATGGAAACTACAAAAAGTAAAATTCACACACTGATGTAACCCCCAAAAGGATCTACAGATCATGGTGAACATGGCGAATGGGTGTAAGAAGTTTGATAAAGCTCAAGTTTGGGAGATATGCTCCAGACAAGATGACATCCTCAAAGCCACTGCCCAAGTCATGTTTCCATGGAAACTGCTAAAAATAAATTGTTTATCTGTGTGTAACCCCAAAAGTCACATCTAGTGATCATGCTTGACATGTCTCCCAAGTTTGGTTAAACTATCATGAATAGTTTAGGAGATGTGCTTTGGACAAAGTACGGCAGACGCATGTACAGATGGCTGTAACCTTGTTTCTATATTCCAAGCAACTTCATTGTTGCGAGGGATAATACAGAACTTTGAAATAGGAAACAGATCTGAATCTAGACATCTGCCACTGACTTTTTCAACAGGAACCCAACTGATTGTCACTGAGAAATGAAACCATGACTGATAAATGTTTGGGATGAGTCAAAGGTGGATGTACGTATGAACAATCTTTCCTGTCAGGAAAGTACGTTTGCTATAAGTGATGCAACTGATATGCTTCGTGCTGATGTTGATATGTCTATTTCTTTGTTTAACTAAAGAATGTTTTCACTCATAAAACAGATGTTTCCCCTTCCCCAAATTTCATTGTTGAGATCTCAAACAATTCATTTGACTCCTTCAATTTGTAAATCTCAAAGTACAGGTTAGAGTATGAGGACTTGGTCTCTAATGGTTGAAAATGTGATGAGTGCTCTAGCTAACAATTTCAACCCAAAAGACCAAAGTCTGAGTGCTCTAACCTACTTAAAGCATAACATATACAAATAAGGAATATCATCATAGAATCATAGAATCAATCATAGAATCATATATTTATGGATACATTTATGAAATATTTGGAACTATTTTGTTTATTCCTATGACAGCTGAATGAGTACAATGAATAGAGCCATTTTGGGGCTTGTTAAACACTAAACAGGGCCCTGAATGAGAACTATCAAAATAAAGAGCAAGACATGCCAGTGTATTTAATGCAGACTCATTCAGTACACATTCAGTGGCTTGTATACCAGGAATCTGGGCCCTTAACAAGAACCATAAAAATGTAAAGCATGATGTGCATGTGCTTTTCCCTCTAGGCATTCTACATTCACATGTGCTCTGGTGTAGTCATGTTCGAAAATGAATCAGATGAACTAATTCCTTTGTCCCATAGCATTTTCGCACCACAAAATGAGTTTAATTCAAGGGATGATGAACTGATTAGTAGTAGCTAGGATGTAATGTTGTGAAATAAGGTAAATCAGATACCACATTACAGTGACATAAGCGATGATAATTTGGTAAATATTGATACAAGTGGCTATATGAATGTTTCTTCAAGCACGTCGAATAATTCTGTACTGAAGGTATGATTTACTACTCCGAAGAGAGACGTCAAAACAGACAGACGTCAAAAAGTAAACTTCCGGAACAAACAAGGAGCTTGTTTGGCTGGGAAATATATAAATGCCAAAATACGTAAATAGCAAAAGGCACCACTTTGGGATCTGCGTCCAAGTCCAGTAAATGCCAAGTTTTGTTGAAAGATATTACGAAGTTTATGAGTTGTGATCAGGCAATAATGCCTGCCAGACAATTTAGACAAATTCCAAAATGTTTCTATGAAAACCGAGAAAAATAATAAATGACAAAAGTTTGTAAATAGCAAAAGGCACTACCATAGGTTCTGTTTGTTATATCTACAAACTTTTGTTGAAAACTATTGAACAGTTTTTGAGTTATGCCCTTGAAACAGAATGATTATGGACTAAGGACAGACAGACGAGACATCAACTATATTCAAAAGCATTACATGCCGAGGGGTGGGGGGGGGGGAGATAAAAAATAAACATTAAACATATATTAGCATATTAATTTCAATTTATGATCAATAGAGTCCTAACCGAAATACAAAATATGTTTATAATAGAAGTGCTTCGTAAAATGTAAAATGTTTGGCACACACATCCTGGTTTAGCATACTAATTCCATACATAGTTTGGCCGACTCACTGATAATGCACACAGAAACTACAGAACACCGATAGGAGTATTAGGCACACGTGATAACCCAGCAACTGTCTCATGTCAAATAGCATTGTGTTTGGAAGTAAAAGTTTCAAAAATTATGTATTGTGAGTAATTATATGTAAGGTATTGTAATCTGATTGTTAGAGTTGTGATGCTGTATTCTGTATTCTAAAGGTTGGCCCACGTTTTCAGACATTACACAATTTCAGATATTTGTTGTGCAAAAAAACATTGCAAATTATTTAATGACAGATTGTGTTAAGCATAAGGTTTTCTTTTCTAAGTTGGTTAGATGTTTCACACTTGTTCATATGATTAGAAAGATAGCAAACGAGCATTTCGTAAGTGTCTGAAATCCATAATGCGAGCATATAACAGAAACTGCAGAACGTAAATATGGTTAAGCGTGATGTTTAACAATGACATGTTTAACGTGACGTATCACAGTGAGAATTTCATGAACCCTTATCATCATGGACTTTTACATCGATGGGTAACATATACCAACTAAACTAACATTACTGTCAACAACTGTCATCAACAGACGGAGACAAGCAATTTTTAATCGACGTTCATGATGTAAACAATTTCTGCAATTCTTGGCTGTCATGACCCATTCATCATCGTAACTGATTAAAGTGTTCACTTGAATACATCAGCTGATTCACAAAAAGGTGTAAGAATTATTCATCGTAGGAAAGGTCGTCGTCCTAGCATGAACAATGTCACAAAAAACTTACCATACGATTCTGACATTTTGATTATTCCTGTACGTCAGTGTCTGTGACGGTAATTTTTGAGACTACTTCCTCCAAAATGGCTGTCGCTTCTGAATCAAATCTCGTCAGAGCGGTAACCGACTTTTGATATATTCGAATTATCAGCAATATTCCAGCTTTGTCGGGTGTGATAATGTAGTAAGGAAAGGTCAAAGTACGCAAAATTAAAGAAAACTCGCTTTATGCCAAACATAAAATGACATCATATACTGAACTCATAACAACATTGGTATTGAAGCGCTTCCTATTGCTGTATTTTGGCGTGGACTAAGTGTACCTGTTCATGCACGGGCGTTCTCGTCTATATTGAAATTGTATTCGATTTCATTTGCAAGAAAGACGTCTTTCGTTATGACAATCTGATACTAACTAGAAAATATTGACGCAAAGTCACCGAAATATTCACTTCTTAAACAGTAATGTATTTAATCAACGTACGGGTCACAAGAGCGAGTGCAAGCATTGGTTCTAGGGTCTCCAATGATTTCCAGGAGTTCTGAAAGTATATATGAATACCCGTACTAGATCTGTAATTTGCAGAGGAAGTGTAAAGTCAATATGACATGCCTTACACTGGTAAGTATCTAAATGATATCCTATATTCATACCTTTATATTTGGCCACCTTATTTTACAGCACTTTACCAATGCATATCCTGGTTAGAATTGATCTTAAGCAAGCCAGGTTTCTTGTAAGTGGCGACTAACGGGCTCGGGTGGTCAGGCTCGCTGTCTTGGTTGACACGTATCATCGTATCCCAACTGCGTTGATCGACTCCTATTTTATAGATTACTGGATTGTCTGGTCCAGACCCGAATCACAGACTGCTGCCATACAGCTGGAATATTGTTGTGCGGCGTAAAACTGTTTTACAGTACAGATAAAGTAAGCAATTCCCGTGGTCTCCATGACAAACGTTACAGACAACTGCATCACTTCGGACTTTCATTCCATTTTGAGTGCTGTAGTGAGTGTAGTTTTATATCGCGCTCAACAATATTCCAGCTATATGGCGGCAGTCTGTAAATAATCGAGTCTGGACCAGACAATCCAGTGATCATCAGCATGAGCATCGATCTGCGCAACTGGGAACCGATGACATGCGTCAACCAAGTCAGCGAGCCTGACCACCCGATTGCGTTTGTCGCCTCTTACAACAATAGCTGCCTTTTATGGCAAGCATGGGTTTCTGAAGGCCTAGTCTACCCTGGACATTCACGGGTCTTGAGTGCTCTAACTACCATAACAAGCAAAACGTTATCACAAAATACAAAATATCTTATAGTTGCCGTTTTAATATGCAGATTTTAGTTTTGATTTTGAAAAAAAAATGTACAGCAAAACATATGCAGTACTCAAATTAGTATAAAAGAGTGGGTTGTGCTGGATTAATGTTGATATATACACTGTGATGTTTAACGGCGTGGAGCTTGAGGATAACAATTCCATAACTACGTGAGTGAGTTGGTTTAGTTGTGCGCCGCACTCAGCGATGTTCAGTGACATTGCAGTAGTCTCTTACTAATCGGAGCTAGACCAGACAATTCACTGTGTGTGTGAACCCACAGACCAACAGCATGAGCATCGATCTACAAAACTGGAATACCATGACATGTGTCAAGTCAGTGAGCCTGACCACCCGATCCCCGTTACGACAACCATGGGTTACAGGACACCAATTCTAAACGGGATCTTCGCGGGTTGATAACGACGACTGGATCCCAGTGTCAACCGGCCTGTTGACTACAATTAGTGCTGTCGTTCCCGACGTGCAGTATTCTTCCACTGTCTTGTTCCGATGTTCAAAATGTGCGTGATAAATTTCTATGGACGAAAACTCGATTCCACGGTTGGCATGACTACCACGACCAAGAAAATACATCCCAACTGTCAGCTATCTGCCGTGTCTTGGTGCACGTGCAGACAGCCAAGCACCAGGCAGTTATTTAAATAAATCATTGTGTGCGAGTTTGTGTTGTTGATGTAATGGCGTTATTCTGATTAAAACAAAAATAAAATCGGAAATTGAAATTCGTTAATAATGCTGGAATTATATGGAATTGCTGGGCCAGTTCATGCAGAATTCTTAACACTGGAAAGCACCGCCATATATCTTGAATATTGCTGAGTGCGGCGTAAACCAAAACTCACCCATTCACACCATGAACAGTGAATTCTCTAGCTCGAACTCAAAACGGTCCCAAAGGTGTTTAAAGGTTGTTATGGTAATGTATGGATTGCGTTGTTCTGTGAATTGACGATGGTGTCAGAAAAACCCTCAGGTCTAGCATTGTCATCATGAATATCGGGTGACTATTGAAGGGATGGTTGTTAACATGTGGCACGATGACGGTATCCATTACTTCCTATTGTGACATTGACTGCTGAATGTAATGAGAACAAACTAACGGTCATGCACATCCCCACACTGTCAGTGAGCTGCCATTAAACGGTTCACCTGTATGGGTCATCAGCTGGCGACAAGCCTCTTTATACGACATCTCCATATATACGCATCAAAGACAGTGAATATCGTGAAGAAGTCAGCGACTCATCAGTCCACCGAACCCTACGCGATGTCCTCGTGATCAGATTTTCTAGCAGTCTACACCTTGCCAGACGTTCCAGGCTGTCTCTGTTACAAAGAGGACGTCTGATTGGACGACCCCTCCCGGATCAACAGCCGAGAGAACATTCTTCTGATAGCACCGATTGAGAGTTGTTGTTCCACTCAGGGGAAAACGACTCGGTGATCATGGCCACTAGTCTTCCATATCTAGGATGAACCTTTACCTTGGAGAGTTTTCTGGACATCTACCTATTGCTATGTCAAGAAAAAATAGTTTTTCGTAGCGTCGGATCTGCGACTAAAACGGAAATAAACTCACATACTGCAATTATGCAATTCTACCCCAATGTGCTTAGTGCCTTCACCACACGTGAATATGTTTTTGATGTACTGTGTGAGTGCACATGTTTTACATGTGCACTCAAGTATGCTGGGATATGGCATGACCAAAAGTTAAAACTGCCCTTGGATTCAGGATGTGCTTTATGAATGCGAAAGTGTATGCTTGAAGGTGGCCTTTTCACTTAATTGCCCAGCATAAATAGTATTAATTACCTTTCACATCATTCCCATGTAAGACATACAGTGGGCTTGCCTGTCAGATTTCAGTTGTTGGAGATACAGGACAAGAGAGTTAATGAGTTACATTCAATCAATACAGACGTCTGTCCTACGTGACATACGACTCTCCTGTCTTGGAGTCCATACAAGATATATACCCCATACTCTGGTGTGAGATAT
Source organism: Haliotis asinina (assembly GCF_037392515.1). NCBI lineage: Eukaryota > Metazoa > Mollusca > Gastropoda > Lepetellida > Haliotidae > Haliotis > Haliotis asinina. The sequence goes on along the minus strand of NC_090287.1, from coordinate 65,828,845 downwards.
CAGGATTCTCGTGTCTTGGAGTCCATACAAGATATACATACCCCCTGCTCTAGTGTGAGATGTCAGGATTCTCCTGTCTTGGAGTCCATAATAGATATATACCCCCTGCTATAGTGTGAGATATCTGTATTCCCCTGCCTTGGAGACATACCCCCCACTCTAGTGTGAGATGTAAGGATTCCAGAGCTGCAGATAAGCTGCATATTTGTGTATAATACCTGATAGACAAGTTGAAATACAAAAGAAAAATACATGCCTGTGTATGAAAAAGCACTATATATTTCTGTTTAGGCTTTGTCAAAATAACTTAGTATTTACCCAGTTCATCAAAATCATGTTGCATATATTCTCAATACACGCCACTCAAGAACTTCAAGTTTTTCCTCAGTTAGTATTCTTGATTAAAAGAATCTTGATCAAATAGTTGTTTTCTTTCTACATGATCTGGAAATATATTTTGGTTGGTTGACAGTGTCCACATGCTCAAAGTGAATAAGCTTTACAAACTGAAAACAACTTCATTAGAGGACTGCTATACGAATTAATAGGCAAGTCCTGTGTTTCACAATCAGAATCAGCTACGGGTGGTATTTTAAATGAACTTGTAACATTATCTATTTGCAGTATGGGAGTGAAACTTGATGACTGTTAGAGTAAAGATATGGCTGCTATATCATCTAATAGCCATCTTGGTCTCTTGTTTTACACCCAAATGGATCTAGACTAAGGCACATATCATTTTGTACAGCACAGATGGACAAAATCTGCATCAGGTAAAGGATGGGGTCTTGTCTTATAGCTGAATAATAATATTGCACCTCTTATGGTTATTTGAAATCAACACCTGGATTTAAATAAAGACGGTGGGTAACTAAAAGTATAGATACCAACATGAAACTGGAAATGCTCACTTAGTCTCCAAGGTATCAGTATCATACACACACTGCCCAAAGTTTATCTGGAGCTCTAGGAATCTCGAGTTTGGTAATGTCATGATATGCATCGCTGGCTTCAATTTTTCCGTATTGATTCATACTTGGACATTTATTTCTCAAAGCTGACAAATATTATCTTGATGTTGCACAAATACGTTATGTGAAACATTTTCTTGTCAAATACATCCATTTCTTTATCAAAAGTGAAACTACTACATTTTTCTCTTGTAATTCTGTTACAGAGGACACCAAGTGTGTCTAGATTTGGTGAGTGTTAACTCTCATATGAGTCTGCAATCAAGCATTGGCTGCTTGTTATGAACAAAACGTTGGAAATGTTGTGATTTCAGTATCGGGATGCGTACGTATCATGGGGCACCTGTAATCCCTGCTCTAATGTCACACATGAGGATTCTCCTGTCAGTGAGCTTATATAAGGGCTATAATCCATGTATCTGAGTGAGATACTGTGAGTCAGTATAAGGTCGGGACTCCTTCACCTAAGAATAATAAACATTTTAGTGTGTAGCCTCTTCTGAAAACTTCTGTGATTTGCATCCTAAAATACTTTTGTTTGTTTGAGACACTGTTCATGCACAGCAAGGAGTGTCCTGACTTTTCTCATGGCTGCCATGACAGGCTGTGGAGTTCAATACTGGCTTCACTTAGCCACACCTAACAAGAAATAAAGAAATAGATACCCCAATATGGACATGCCAACACCTATGAACAATTGGAAAGAAAAAGTAACAAATTGTGTGTTATAATTTATACATTATATACACATCATACAAGGTGTTCATGACTTGAGGAATCCCATACCGAGACTAGGCTTCTCTGGTAGCTATGTCTGACGGATGGGAAGCTGCATAGGGCAGGGTTCAATGCTTGCCAACAGAAAGCTTGGCTCTCAGTCTTTTGAAAAAGCAAAACTACTTAGTTTTGTGTTAGTTGATTGTGATAGAGGCCTCATCGTCGACTTCTTGTTTGGCTTCTCACTGCTGTCATCCTCCATACGCTTCCGCTTGCGGCTGTCAGGACTCGTGGTAGCTGACTGAGACTTGGCTTTCTGTGACCAGGTCTTGGGAAGAAAAGTTGGTGTTAATCTTCTTTGCAAACAATTACCATACTTTGTATCATACCGCCAGTCATAACACAACATGCAATAACCAGATCAGATTTTGTGTAACATACGACCAGTCAAAACACAACATGCAATAACTAGTTCAGATTTTGTGACAAGTACATCTGTCCCTCCTTCTGACTTCTCTGGTTTTTAGTGTTCATGCATATACTGTCCCAGGTCTTCAGTGTGTTTATTTACATACACCTGCCCTACGTCACTATGTATGTCCTAAGTAATCTCCGAGTCTATGAATACATATCTGCCCCAAGTCCTCTCGCAGTCTATGCATACACACCTGTCCCATGTCCTCCTCGAGTCTATGTATACACACCTGTCCCAAGTCCTGACCTACATACGAACACACCTGTTCCAAGTCCTCCTTGACTATGTATACTCACATGGCCCAAGTCCTCCCTGAGTCTATGTATACACACCTGTCCAAGTCCTCTCTGACTATGTATACACACCTGTCCCAAGTCCTCCTCGAGTCTATGTATACACACATGTCTGAAGTCCTCCCTCAGTCTATGTATACACATCTGTCCCTAGTCCTCCTTGAGTCTATTTGTACACACCTGTCCCATGTCCTCCCCGAGTCTATGAATACACATCTGTCCCAAGTCCTCCTCGAGTCTATGTGTACACACCTGCCCAAAGTTCTCCCTCAGTCTATGTATACACCCCTGTCCCAAGTCCTCCCTAAGTCTATGTGTACACATCTGTCCCAAGTCCTCCTCGAGTCTATGTATACACACGTGTCCGAAGTCCTCCCTCAGTCTATGTATACACATCTGTCCCTAGTCCTCCTTGAGTCTATTTGTACACACCTGTCCCATGTCCTCCCCGAGTCTATGAATACACATCTGTCCCAAGTCCTCCTCAAGTCTATGTGTACACACCTGCCCAAAGTTCTCCCTCAGTCTATGTATACACACCTGTCCCAAGTCCTCCCTAAGTCTATGTGTACACATCTGTCCCAAGCCCTCCCCGAGTCTATGTATACACACCTGTCCCAAGTCCTCCTCGAGTCTATGTATACACACCTGTCCCAAGTCCTCCCTCAGTCTATGTATACACACCTGTCCCAAGTCCTCCCTCAGTCTATGTATACACATCTGTCCCAAGTCCTCCTTGAGTCTATGTATACACACCTGTCCCATGTCCTCCCTCAGTCTATGTATACACACCTGTCCCAAGTCCTCCCTGAGTCTATCTACATACACCTGCCCCAAGTCCTCCCTAATCTTTGTATAGACAGCTGTGCCAAGTCCTCCCTTACTATGTATACAAGTATGTCATACCTGTCTCTCTTCCTTCGGAAGGGCACGGAATCTCTCGGCTGCCACCTGACTCAAGTCCTCCTGCGAGAGGTCTGGTCTCTCTTCCTCTAGTTCCTCTCGGTTCTCTTCAAGCCACAACTGGAAGCCACTCACAGATCTGCCAGCAGATATGATCAGACTACAGGCAACAGATGATCAGTCTACAGACAACAGGTGATCAGAATACAGAGGACAGGTGATCAGACAACTGACAACAGGTGATCAGACTGCAGACAATCAGCACCTTCATGTTGCAAATGAGCTCTGAGTGACAAAGGTCAACAGATAGTCACTTTAAAGCCCATGCATGGTACAGATCAAAGGCTGGTCTCGACAAGGCAATTAAATCCCTGCCAACAGGCCAGAAGTGTGTGTTCAGGAACTATCAGACGGTACTTACGGCTTGCTGTTCTGAATTTCCGAATCTTCCTTGATGGGTTCTGCTGCCGTGTGGTTCGATGCCTTGCTGTCACCACTTCTGCTCTTGCTGAACATGTTGGATATCGTCTTTGTCTGAAACACATGGAAGAAGGAAATATGTAGATGACACACGGATTTCACTCTGATTCTGAACTGGAGTTTCACAGAGTTTCAAGACTTGTGCTAGTATTTGGTGACATTTATGACGAGTGTGTAAGATGTAATGTAATGTGTGTTGTGTAATGTGGTGAGAAAGTAGTGTGGGACCCCCTTCCTATGTCTTGACAAACCTTCTTGTTGGTGCCTGACTTGCTGGTTCGGATGCTGACAGGAAGAGGCACAATTGGTTTGTCCGACTTGTCAGTCTTTGTGGGGAGTTTGTCAAACACTTGACTCCCCTTGAGTGGATGGCCAGCAGAACACTGACTGGAGACCTGTAACAAACACCCTGTTATGAACACTTCAAATCATGAATATCCACCATGTCATGCTCAACACTGTATCTACACTTCTAGACAACTTTCATGTGTGAGTGTAAGAGTGAGATAATATTTAGAGGACATACCTTGAATGGGTTTGAACGAGCTAGTATGGACTTGGTGGTGGGTTTGCTTGGCACTTCCCTCTGCTGCAGATTCAACTTGGGTCCTGAAAGATGACCAATACTTACATACTAGAACTTTCACTCAAGAATAACATTCGAGAATAACAAAGGCCTATAGTCTTCTCATGCAGCTGAGTTGAGTAGAATTATAGGCTTATGAGATACTGTTGTCAGGCACAATGTTCTGGACAACATAGTCTTGTTTGGAAATTGTATTGTTAGTGTACCAGCTGGCTTTAACAGCTTTCAGTACTAAACTGTGACTGTACTGACCAGTAGTGTGACCCTCTGTATCATCTTCCTCCTCCTCCATATCAGCCTTCTCTTCCTCTTCCTCTGCCATGTTTTCATCATCTTGCTGCTCCACATTTCCGTTTCTCCGAGAGCAGGCTATGTCCTCACTACACAACATAGCAAATAGTTAGTAGTATTCCCGCCATGCCACAGAAGCCAGGATATAATCAAGTCTGGACCTGAAATCACGTGCTTGATTATCAACCCCCCCCCAAACAATCCACATTATTCAAGGTGCAATAACACACTATAAACCAATCTGATCACACTATCCAATCAGTTCTCTTGTACAAGCTGCTGGGGATCAGCTCTAGCAATGAATTACCTGTACCAGTAGAATTCCCCAAAGAAGATACACATCTCAGATTGTGCCCTGTACTAGTCTTGCTGTCACTTCACCTAGATACAGTTGTGCCCTAAACATGATGTCTTGCTCTAACGTCTCCTTGATATAAGTCTCCATGTTTACATAAAGCTAGATATCTTCATCTGGAGTCACAAAGATACATGTCCCCATTTGTGAGCAACACTAAACGTCATGATGTGACATCAACTACATGTATATGATTCTGCGCTACCTTTCTTCTACTATCTCCTCCTCTTCCTCTTCTTCTGCTCGTCTCTGTGCCAGTTCACTAATGCGTTGAGCCAGCTGCATATGTTTGAGGCGACTGGCATACTTGATGGCCAGCTGCATGGTGTGCTCCTCCTGCATCATCTCACACACTTCCAGCGCCCGCGCTTCCCGGTCCGATCTGGCAGACAGCTGCAAAATGAAACGTGTATGTGAATCATCTTGCACACTTCCAGAGCCTGAGCTTCCCGGTCCGATCTGGCAGACAGCTGCAAAATGAAACATGTGTATGTGAATCATCTCGCACACTTCCAGAGCCTGAGCTTCCCAGTCCCATCTGGCAGACAGCTGCAAAATGAAACATGTGTATGTGAATCATCTCGCACACTTCCAGAGCCTGAGATTCCCAGTCCCATCTGGCAGACAGCTGCAAAATGAAATATGTGTATGTGAATCATCTCGCACACTTCCAGAGCCTGAGATTCCCAGTCCGATCTGGCAGACAGCTGCAAAATGAAACATGTGTATGTGAATCATCTTGCACACTTCCAGAGCCTGAGCTTCCCAGTCCCATCTGGCAGACAGCTGCAAAATGAAACATGTGTATGTGAATCATCTCGCACACTTCCAGAGCCTGAGCTTCCCGGTCCGATCTGGCAGACAGCTGCAAAATGAAACATGTGTATGTGAATCATCTCACACACTTCCAGAGCCTGAGCTTCCCAGTCCCGTCTGGCAGACAGCTGCAAAATGAAACATGTGTATGTGAATCATCTCGCACACTTCCAGAGCCTGAGATTCCCAGTCCCATCTGGCAGACAGCTGCAAAATGAAACATGTGTATGTGAATCATCTCGCACACTTCCAGAGCCTGTGACCCGTGAAGGTCCCGGGGTAGAATAGGCCTTCAGCAACCCATGCTTGCCATAAAAGGCGACTCAGCTTGTCGTAAGAGGCGACTAACAGGATCGGGTGGTCAGGCTCGCTGACTTGGTTGACGCGTGTCATCGGTTCCCAATTGCGCAGATCGATGCTAATGTTGTTGATCACTGGATTGTCTGGTCCAGACTCGATTATTTACAGACCGCCGCCATATAGCTGTAATATTGCTGAGTGCGGCGTAAAACTAAACTCACTCACTCACTCCAGAGCCTGAGCTTCCCAGTCCCACCTGGCAGACAGCTGCAATGTGAAACGTGTATGTGAATCATCTCACACACTTCCAGAGCCTGAGATTCCCAGTCCGATCTGGCAGACAGCTGCAATGTGAAAAGGGTATGTGAATCATCTCACACACTTCCAGAGCCTGAGCTTCCCAGTCCCACCTGGCAGACAGCTGCAATGTGAAACGTGTATGTGAATCATCTCGCACACTTCCAGAACCTGAGATTCCCAGTTTGACCTGGACCTGGCAGACAGCTGCAATGTGAAACGTGTATATGAATCATCTCACACACTTTCAGAGCCTGTCTTCCCAGTTTGAACTGGATCTGAAGGACAGATGCAATGTGAAACATGTATACAACATTATTACATACAGAAAGTATACATGTGTAAGGGACAGCTGAAGAAGGGACTTACTGCAAAGAGCTTGATGAGAGCTTCCTGTGCTGGGCGCAGAGCCTCCTGCAGGTCAGAGTTGTCTGCCCCTGGCATCTTCAGTGAAGTAGCAAACAGGCAAGTCCTGAGGAAAGTTTCCTGTGAACCATACAAACAACGATTGAGGTAAAGGGCACTGGTTAATCTTGCCAATGTCACAACTTACTACATACTGCCTCGTGTGATAAAGCTTGATACTGCCGGATACATGTGTTTGTATCTTTCCTAAGGACTCAAGACATGGGAGTTACAAAATGTACTTTAGAGTAAAAGTATTACGAGTCAGCACAGACAATGTTTGATGTGAAATGACTATACAACGTTACAGTTATGGGTTTGTATCACATGCTTATCTCACCTCATATTGACTTTTTTCTGTGTTCATTTCACACATGGGCAGCTTAAATGGGATGACTGACACAGCTGGGCGTGGCAGCGTTGGGGGATATCGGGCTCCCTTGCAGGGGATACACCTAGAGCACATAAGTACATCAATACACCCTGACAAAAACAAGTACATCAATACACCCTGACAACAGCAAGTACATTAATACACCCTGACAACAGCAAGTTCATAATACATTCTGACAGCAGCAAGTACATCAATACACACCGACAACAGCAAGTACATCAATGCATCCTGACAGCAGCACGTACATAAATACACACTGACAACAGCAAGTACATCAATACATCCTGACAACAGCAAGTACATCAATACATCCTGACAGCAGCAAGTACATCAGTACACACCAACAACAGCAAGTACATCAATGCATCCTGAGAACAGCAAGTACATCAATACATCCTGAGAACAGCAAGTACATCAGTAGACACCAACAACAGCAAGTACATCAACACATCCTGAGAACAGCATGTTCAACATAATATAGATACTGACAAGGTGAGTGGCTGCACAATGCACCTACTGTTGGCCAGTGATTGAACATCTGAAGCAGCAGTATTCTCATTGACAGACATGAGGGACACTTACCTGAGTTGCTGTGGGTTTTCCCCGACTCCCACAATCCAGTAGTGATCTGACTTGCCCTTGGCCTGCAATAACACATGGATATACACAGGTTGATCCAGAAGAGTGAAGGAGGCTCTCAGGTACAGTAGCCCACTTGGCAACATACTCCTTCACATATGTCAGTCACTTATGATACTGGGTAACTCTTTTTGTCGTGTGATTACCAGAAGTGCAAAGTATTGCTGTTCACGTTAGAAAGTACTGCAAATTGTCTGATGTATTCACATGTTCTCATTTAAGCTTCTTGCCACTGCCTCATACTGTGGTCACTACAGGTGAAACAGTCATTTTATGACTAAACTGCCATGACGTTACGAAAACTCATTTCCAAAGGTTTGGGAGTGAGTTTAGTTTTACGCTTCACTCAGCAATATTCCAGCTATATGTCGGCGGTCTGTAAATAATCAAGTCTGGACCAGACGATCCAGTGATCAACAACATAAGCATCGATCTGCGCAACTGGGAACCGATGACATGAGCCTGACCACCCAATCCCGTTAGTCACCTCTTACGACAAGCATAGTCACCTTTTATACCAAAGGTTTGGATGCATTACAGTTTATCAAAGCAAAGGCAAAATACAGCTGTCTTATTGATACTGCAGTATAATGTTTGATCCCATTTAGACAAGCATGTTGGACTGCCATGTGGACCCATGGGAGATCCTCACACTCGACTGACATACTCACATGTTCATTTGTGTCGGCCACCTGGACCCAGGTGAGAACCCTTGTGGAGCTCAGTCTCCGCACAATCCCAGCTGAGTCCATGGAGAAGGGTGTTCCCTCAGAGGAGAATCTGCAACATTATCAACAACCCACTTCATGAACTCGCTACAATAATGAGAGAAAGCCCTTATATCCATACTCAGCCTTACCACTGCAGTGGTGACCTGACAGCCTTACATCTGTATGTATCCAAGCCACTGCAGTGGTGACCTGACTGCCTTGCATCTGTACTTATCCAAGCCACTGCAGTGGTGGCCTGACTGCCTTACATCTGTACTTATCCAAGCCACTGCAGTGGTGACCTGACTGCCTTGCATCTGTACTTATCCAAGCTACTGCAGTGGTGACCTGACTGCCTTGCATCTGTACTTATCCAAACCACTGCAGTGGTGACCTGACTGCCTTGCATCTGTACTTATCCAAACCACTGCTGTGGTGACCTGATTGCCTTACATCTGTACTTATCCAAGTCACTGCAGTGGTCACCTGACAGCCTTACATGTGTACTCACCCAAGCCACTGTAATGTCGATTTGGGTGACAGAGAGAGTGGGCTTCCATTCAGCAAAGTTTTCTTCTGACGCCCGACTGTTGTGAGGATAACTCCTAGAAACTGGTCTCCAGGGATTCCTACAAAAGACCATTCCGTCATGACCACCTAAACAACAACCACAAAGGAATCCAGACACCTAATATAAAACTTAAAACATCGGTATGGGCAGTGTATGTCACACATCACTGGATCAATTTACCTATGCAAGTGTGGAAAGTACTATAAATTCAAGAAACTTACCCACGTCAACGTCAAACATACATATAGCTTCACGTAACTTACCTATGCCAGCGTGGTAAATACATAGCGCTTCACGCAACTTACCCATGCAAGCGTGGTAAATACATATAGCTTCACGCAACTTACCTATGCCAGCGTGGTAAATACATAGAGCTTCAAGCAACTTACCCATGCCAGCATGGTAAATACATATAGCTTCAAGCAACTTACCCATGCCAGCGTGGTAAATACATAGAGCTTCAAGCAACTTACCCATGCCAGCATGGTAAATACATAGAGCTTCAAGCAACTTACCCATGCCAGCATGGTAAATACATAGAGCTTCAAGCAACTTACCCATGCCAGCATGGTATATTATCATCAGTTTATTGTCATGGGCTGCAAGACACACAACTGGGCCAGGGATGGAGAAGAGATCCTGCTGGATGCCAGCTTCACTGAAAATCCTCAGGTTACGTGCATCAGAAGCCACAGCAATCCAGCCATTGCCAGCTGTCAAGGCCTGAGGGAAGACATGTTTCTGGTAATAGTAGATCTGTATCAAACAATTATACATTACATCTGTGATGCTGGCAACCAGCGAGGCAGTAATGGTACTGTCAGTACTGAACAGCCACACTGTCATCCTGGCAACCTGTGAGGCAGTAATGGTACTGTCAGTACTGAACAGCCACGCTGTGATCCTGGCAACCTGTGAGGCAGTAATGGTACAGCCACTTGCTCATTGGCAACCTGGTTTCAGGTCTGTGAGGCACAACAGACACATTAACATACAGAATAAACAATGGGGGATGTATTACAGAGACTTACTGAATCAACTTTAGGATTAATGAATGTCAGCGTACTGATTAAGGAACACTGACCTGGGCTTCTTCTCCATCAGGCAAACATATTGTCCACTCCTTGCTGCTGTCCCATGACCCAAAATGCATGCACATCACCTTACTGAAACATGAAATAAACAGCACATCACCTTACTGAAACATGGAATAAACAGCACATCACCTTACTGAAACATGGGCTAAACAGCGCATCACCTTACTGAAACATGGCATAAACAGCGCATCACCTTACTGAAACATGGCATAAACAGTGCATCACCTGACTGAAACATGGCATAAACAGTGCATCACCTGACTGAAACATGGCATAAACAGTGCATCACCTGACTGAAAGATGACATAAACAGTGCATAACCTGATTGAAACATGGCATAAACAGTGCATCACCTTACTGAAATATGGAATAAAACAACATATCACATTATTTATCACTTGATTCAAAGCCAGGCTGACGGAAACACCTACCTGGGGGAATCATCTTCAGCAGAGCTGGCCAGCACAAGAGCTGTGGAGCTGAGACTGGCCAGGTGACAGTCCAAGCTGTTGGTCAGGTGCATGGCATGGTGTGTGGCCGTGCTGTGGAACTCCACATCAATAGAGTTCTCCTCATCACTCACATACTGCTTCACAATGCCCACATCATTCCATACCTGTTGGCAGAACCCCTTCATGCACATCAACATATAGCTTTTCTGGTATATCAACACAAAGCTTGTCGTACTTATCAACACAGATGGGACAGGTGTGGCAACCCACAAGATATGTGTTCACGAATAGCGTCTGACCCTCTGAAAAATCTCACAGATTCACCAGTGGTCAGAAATCATCAGCCCGCCAGCCCCAGTGTCTGACTGAATATTTCACAATGTCTTTGTGTGAAGATCTTATTTGCGGCCTGTGACACTTGTTAGCTGTTTATAAATCTTATGTTTGTTATCATATAATGTTAATAATTCAATGTCAATTGTATGAAATGTTAAATCTGAAATGTTTGTTTGACTTTATTCTGTGGGTCCTGTGAATTTTCAGTGGGTCAGACAGAAATCTGAAACTTACAGGACCCAATGTCCTGTTACTTTGAAACACCTTTGTGAACTCTGCAAGATACCTGCTTGATAGGTGTGCCAACCTACCATGTACCTGTTTGACAGGTTTGCAAACCTACCATGTACCTGTTTGACAGGCGTGTGTGCAAACATACCATGTATCTGTTTGACAGGTGAGATGGAGTGGATCCTGGCTGGAAAGGTATCTGCAAGGGAGTTGGCTTGAAGGTATTGGCTGGTATTATGGAGGCAGGTGGAGGTAAGCTGTCTGCAATGCTGCTTGCATCATCATCCTTGGGTAAAAGCTTGATGTCTTTCAGAAAATCTGAACATAAGCAGAAGTTCAACAGCTTCCCACTCAACTATCAGATACTAAAGCTTGTTGTTAGTAAGTTAGCAAATTCAAGACATGATGAGTGATAAGTAACATGGGGCAGTATTGGAGAGTAAAGGGAGGTAACTCATTGGGTGAGTGATTCTATGATTCTTCAGGAAACTACGGAATTCAAGTTTCCATGCAACTGTCAAAGGGAGATAAACAATAAAGCATGTGGACACCAGGGACTACATACAATACAGCATGACATGTGGTACTGGAGAAGGTGCTGCTGGGATGTTACATGTTACACTGAGAGGAATACAACTGGTAACAAAGGGAGGAGGTCAAGTGAGTTCAAGATACAAGACTATCCATACCTCCATCATCGTCATCATCATCATTGTCATCAACCAGTGGCTGGCTCTTCTTTGTGCTAGGTACATCTCCTGGTGCAGCATCTGGTGCTTTGCCGTCATCATCATCATCCCCAGGGGCTGCATTGCTGGCTTCCAGGAGCAGATCATCATCGTCATCAAAAACTCCAGTAAACTGCCCCGCATTCATCGGGTCATTCCCAGGAGGCTGCAGGGACAGAAATAACTATAAAATTGCTGGTGGACTCTGCTAAAGTGACACGTCCAAAATCACTTGCCCAGATACTTTTTCAACTATACCAGCCACTTTTTCTGTTGTTTTTTAATGAACAACATAATTAACATTGGATAGTCAACTGGACACAGGGACAGTATGATATGCAAATTTGCTTGCCAACAAAAAACAAAAAAAAAACCATAACCACCCCCACCCATTGAACTTGGACGTCAGGCAATGTGTTATTTAAACCTGTGAGGCTGTGGGAGACAAGTCAAGCGACACTGCAACCATGGGAGGTGTATTACATCCACAGCCTTAGAGAACTGTTTCAGAACTCTAGTCCTAAAATGTTATTATGCATTCTCTTGTGTTCAGCACAATTTAGTAGATTCTGGCCTGTGACCCTTGGAATTAAAGTCTGCATTACTCTACTCTATCGCGATGACTAATCATGACTGTATCCTCTGAAGAAGAATTACCTCATCTCTGGTTGTTGTCAGGTCAAAAACTCCAAGCTGTCCCTGTGTAACAGAAACATTCATTTGTGAAAGAGTGGTACTCTATGCTCCACCAACAGTCAACACTAGCCATACAGAACAGGCAATATGGTACTCCATACCCCAACAACAGTCAACACTAGCCATACAGACCAACCAATATGGTGCTCCATGCCCCACCAACAGTCAACACTAGCCATACAGACCAGCCAATACGGTACTCTATGCCCCACCAACAGTCAACACTAGCCACACAGACCAGCCAGTATGGTGCTCCATGCCCCACCAACAGTCAACACTAGCCATACAGACCAACCAATATGGTACTCCATGCCCCACCAACAGTCAACACTAGCCATACAGACCAACCAATATGGTGCTCCACGCCCCACCAACAGTCAACACTAGCCATACAGACCAGCCAATACGGTACTCTATGCCCCACCAACAGTCAACACTAGCCATACAGACCAACCAATATGGTACTCCATGCCCCACCAACAGTCAACACTAGCCACACAGACAAACCAATATGGTACTCCATGCCCCACCAACAGTCAACACTAGCCACACAGACCAGCCATTATGGTGCTCCATGCCCCACCAACAGTCAACACTAGCCATACAGACCAGCCAATACGGTACTATATGCCCCACCAACAGTCAACAGTAGCCACACAGACCAGCCAGTATGGTGCTCCATGCCTCTGTCTATGGGAGGAGCACTTCAATCTCACAATCACACTCATCCACCAGAAGCCTCATTGTTTCCTGCCAAATTGGTCACATGACTAGCCATGCTTGTCACTATCTCCATAATATCATAAGCCCTTATCCTGACTCATGCTTATTATACTCACAGAATCCAATGGAAACGGCGCTGAGTCAGTTCACTATGTCATGTCCACTAGCCTGTTAGTCAAGGATGCTCATCACCAGGTAAACAGCTGAGCTTGATGTGGCTTTTGTTTGTTCATGTGGAGTGCTGCCGAGTTGTTATCAAGGAGCTTGCTTCAGTTGAAGGTCATTTTTCTATGAGTTTTTCCTCTTCGTGAGATCACATGAGTGTGACGTTGACCTGTTTTCCTAACTTTTCCATGGTTTTGCTAAACAATGAATTCTTCATGCATGTTTTTCTCAAAATCACTGGTGGCTTTTTTCAACTGAATGTAAGACTTCAACCAGGGACTTGATAACCAGGTTAAACTGCAGCACCCAATGTATTTTAGTCAGTTTCATGTCCTGCGACAAATACAGTTGCAGATTCCAGTTGTGCACCAGGAACATGGTCTTTTGGAATAAGTTCTGGATGAGTTTTTCCACGTTGACCAGCTTAGTTTTTCCAAGCAATGTGTGTTGATGGTCCAGCATCCAGTCTCAATTCACCATCAACCGTTCGGGAGCCAGTGGATAGCTGTTGCGTGCAATGCCTCGAGATACTCCAAATCTGCTTTGGTGCTCATGAGATCCATCTCCATCCAACCATCCAGACCCACCTGCAGGTAGAGACTGGCTCATGCCCCAGCCGTACAGGTTGTTGGTGTCAAAATAGAGGAGATGGTTGGCAGGTTTGCTTGAGTCATAGCCTTTCATGTATGGGTTGTTGGCTTTTGCGTACCGTTTCAAGACAATGGAAATCCCACTGTGCATGCCTTTCCTGATGAACAGGTGCATGTCGTAATCAGTGAACAATTCCAGTTTGATGGTCGTTTTCTTAAGCAGTGCATCCCATGAGAGACTGGGGCTTCTGTAGTACCATTCGGGGGTTGAGTTGGTACTATTTCAAACACATTGTTCTGAAGGTCTCGAACAGTCAGTCAACAGAAGCACATTTGTTCTTAACTTCAGGTCGTGATAATCGCCTAAGGTTTGGCAGCCCAGTTTTTCCCCAACACATTCTGGGAGTTGTTGCACTCGTCCTGGGAGATGGTGGAGTTGGTTAAGCTGCTGTAAAAGCAATTGATGAGTGGTAGTCAGGTCTCATCGAACTTGGACCAATCCTCCATGTACTCGTACAGATACACACCCTTTTGGAGCAGCAGAGACTGACTTGCTACGTCAGTGTATCGCTTGGTGATGGCGAAGGTGTTGTTCAACAGGAGAAACTGAGCACTGTCAATGATTCTCAGGCTGTTGAGCGAGAACGAGATGCATTTCACCATATTGTTGGGAATGCATTTGATATCACTGCCTACATTTGAGCCTGCAAGTTCACAAATTTCAACCAGAATTTTACATAATGATGATAATAATTACAATCCAAAAACCAAATATGACACAATTTAGATTATAGGACCGAAATATAAGCAAGAACTTACTGCCATATCGGAATCAAAAGTGCATCCAGCATCCTTGTCGGGCGACGAAGGAGAGGGTGACAGGCATGGCTGGTCATGTGACCACACTGACAGCGAAGGGAGGCTCCCAACGACTGTGTATTGCACATCTGCTTCAGTTACAAGGGAACTTGAAGGGATTTCAAGTGTTCCACTATCTTCACATAGACAGAGGAGATAAGCATAAGAAATTCTGTATCAGATACGTTCTTGCAAAGTTTACAGAGAACAGAGAAAGAATAAAGAATAGTGCATGAAGGACATAACATGTCCAATTACATAAGAATTACAAACGTTATCACGGTAATTGTGTTTTAGGTGCACATCTTTAAGATAGTGCTTTAGAGCTGCCTCCCTTTGGTGTGTGTTTGGACTGTTGTTAACCACCAGGCCGATCGCAAAGCTTTGATACTTAGCTGGAATGCTCAAGAATCAGTGACTGGATATATAAAGGCTGGTGTTGTCTTCATCACACACACATGGACTTACACTTGGAGTAATACTGGAGTTGTGTCATCATTCGGCCTACCTACATCTATCTGCCTTTTCATCAACACCTGACCTACATTCAAGAAAGCTTGCTTTGAATGATTTAGTAGAACTGTTTCTCACTGAAAACCAAGACTTTGGTGAGTTGATATCATACTTGTGTTGTGACCCATTACTTTAGACTTAATGTACTAGAAATTCCTCTTGTGAATCATTGTATCTTGCTTTTTGTCTGCTCAATACATATAATTGAACATTTTAGACTTGTCAGCGTTATGTTTTGATGGTTCATAGGGGATTTCTCATACCTTTTGTCACAGCAAATTACTAACCGAAACAATATATAACTGAGACCTCTCAAACACAAATATTGTCAGCTACTGGACAGACATAATTCACAGCCCCTACCTCAGTGTCACAGAGTGCAAGCTGGGAAGAGTTGCTTGGGTTCCATGCTAAAGCACTGATGTTCAGACCCTTGTCATGCCGCTGTCTGGAAGAACATGGACAAAGAACTGGCTACACAGATTAATGTTACTGTTATAGGATATTAATAAAGCGCATATATCGATGCAACCAGTGCTTGCTCAAGGCACTGGTATTTGTTTCACTCTATCAGGCGCACCAAGTTTATTGTGGCTCTCTTGTGGAAATGAGGTACCCAATTCACAGCTGGGTGGACTGTGACACAGTCACAGTACTTTGTCAAAGTATACTGCATGCTGCTGTACACTTAACCAGGTGTTCACACGTATTCATTTGGTCATATACTAACCAATTTGTGGGTTCTTTTAAGTACACAGGGTTGTGTAATGTACACAAAGAGTTGTGACAACATGAAAAGAGTCTGCACACAAAGTTCACTCCAAGGTTTTAACACCCTGTCACAGGTGGGTTTGATCCTGACACCTCAGCCTCGCTGGATCACCAGGCCAGCGCTTTAGCCAGCTTGCCTGCCGTGCTGGCAATCCTCCATTTAATTGAAACATTAATTAACAGCGGCTTCTCTCAATGCAATACCATGATTTGATATGCACAGTTGACAATGAACACAAACAGTAAAGAAAGGTAATATAAAATAAACACAGTCCCTTAACAGCAGACGTTCAATTTTTAAAAAAAAATCTACTTGCCACAGGGCAAGTGACTTCAAGAACGTAACTTGTCCTGACTAATATTCCACTTGCCCTGATTTTATGACCCAATGTTTGATGTTAATGTTTACTGGACTATTTATCGAAGAGTGATAAATTTCAAAGAACGACAGCTCTAAGTTACTATTATTGCGAAATGTAAAAGCTACATTATGAGGAGATATGAAATGATATCCAAGTTTATTTGCAGTTTGAAACCATAAGTGGAAATTATCTAGCAGTCCACGTACAAGTAAGATACCATTATTTTATTGCCCAAAATGAAAACTGATTTGTCCTGGGCATCAGGCGATGGGATTTTTGAACCACTGTTTAACAGCAAAACACATCTGGGCCAACACAGAAAACACAGTTGGTATTTCAATATTTTAGTCCAACAGTTAACACACTTAGGTCAAAGTAGACAACGCTGTAGGGTCACTACGAGATAACACATTTCAGCAGACACAACTTATGTAGTTCAGAAATTTGTCAAACTGATAATTTCGCAAGACATGAATGACCGTGCTTTAATGAAGAAAATTAGTCATTCTAGCACTAACTATATAACTATAATGAACTCACTTTTCTACACACTGGCGTGAGTTCCAGTCGAAGACGACAATAGTGCCATCACAGCACGCTGCAGCCAGCAGCTTCTTATCAGAAGAGAACGCTAGGATGGACACTGACTGAAAGACAGAAGAAACATTTTAGGCAGGACACTGTCTAAAGGACAAGAGGAGAATGTTAGGATGGCCGCTGTCTGAAGGACAAGAGGAAAATGTTAGGATGGACACTGTCTGAAGGACAAGAGGAAAATGTTGGGATGGACACTGAAGAGCAAGAGAATGTTAGGATGGACACTGTCTGAAGGACAAGAGGAGAATGTTGGGATGGATACTGTCTGAAGGACGAGGAGAATGTTGGAATGGACACTGACGGAGAAGAGCATTAGGATGGACACTGTCTGAAGGACAAGAGGAGAATGTTGGGATGGATACTGTCTGAAGGACGAGGAGAATGTTGGAATGGACACTGACGGAGAAGAGCATTAGGATGGACACTGTCTGAAGGACAATAGGAGAATGTTAGGATGGACACTGTCTGAAGGACAAGAGGAGAATGTTGGCATGGACACTGTCTGAAGGACAAGAGGAGAATGTTGGCATGGACACTGTCTGAAGGACAAGATGAGAATGTTGGCATGGACACTGCCTACAGGACAAGAGGAGAATGTTAGGATGGACACAGTCTGAAGGGCAAGAGGAGAATGTTGGGATGGATACTGTCTGAGGGACGAGGAGAATGTTGGAATGGACACTGTCTGAAGGACATGAGAAGAATGTTAGGATAGACACTGAAGGACAAGAGCAGAATGTTAGGATGGACACTGTCTGAAGGACAAGAGAATGTTGGGATGGACACTGTCTGAAGGACATGAGAAGAATGTTAGGATAGACACTGAAGGACAAGAGAAGAATGTTAGGATGGACACTGTCTGAAGGACAAGAGGAGAAAGTTAGGATGGACACTGACTGAAGGACAAGAGGAGAATGTTGGGATGGATACTGTCTGAAGGACGAGGAGAATGTTGGAATGGACACTGACGGAGAAGAGCGTTAGGATGGACACTGTCTGAAGGACAAGAGGAGAATGTTGGGATGGATACTGTCTGAAGGACGAGGAGAATGTTGGAATGGACACTGACGGAGAAGAGCATTAGGATGGACACTGTCTGAAGGACAATAGGAGAATGTTAGGATGGACACTGTCTGAAGGACAAGAGGAGAATGTTGGCATGGACACTGTCTGAAGGACAAGAGGAGAATGTTGGCATGGACACTGTCTGAAGGACAAGATGAGAATGTTGGCATGGACACTGCCTACAGGACAAGAGGAGAATGTTAGGATGGACACAGTCTGAAGGGCAAGAGGAGAATGTTGGGATGGATACTGTCTGAGGGACGAGGAGAATGTTGGAATGGACACTGTCTGAAGGACATGAGAAGAATGTTAGGATAGACACTGAAGGACAAGAGAAGAATGTTAGGATGGACACTGTCTGAAGGACAAGAGCAGAATGTTAGGATGGACACTGTCTGAAGGACAAGAGAATGTTGGGATGGACACTGTCTGAAGGACATGAGAAGAATGTTAGGATAGACACTGAAGGACAAGAGAAGAATGTTAGGATGGACACTGTCTGAAGGACAAGAGGAGAAAGTTAGGATGGACACTGACTGAAGGACAAGAGGAGAATGTTGGGATGGATACTGTCTGAAGGACGAGGAGAATGTTGGAATGGACACTGACGGAGAAGAGCGTTAGGATGGACACTGTCTGAAGGACAAGAGGAGAATGTTGGGATGGACACTGTCTGAAGGACAAGAGAAGAATGTTGGGATGGACACTGTCTGAAGGACAAGAGGAGAACGTTGGGATGGACACTGTCTGAAGGACAAGAAGAGAATGTTAGGAAGGTCACTGACTGAAGGACAAGAGGAGAACATTGGGATGGACACTGTCTGAAGGACAAGAGGAGAATGTTGGGATGGACACTGTCTGAAGGACATGAGAGGAATGTTAGGATGGACACTGTCTGAAGGACAAGAGGAGAAAGTTAGGATGGACACTGACTGAAGGACAAGAAGAGAATGTTAGGATGGACACTGAAGGACAAGAGAAGAATGTTAGGATGGACACTGTCTGAAGGACAAGAGGAGAACGTTGGGATGGACACTGACTGAAGGACAAGAAGAGAATGTTAGGATGGACACTGAAGGACAAGAGAAGAATGTTAGGATGGACACTGTCTGAAGGACAAGAAGAGAATGTTAGGATGGATACTGTCTGAAGGAGAAGATGAGAATGTTGGGATGGACACTGTCTGAAGGACATGAGAAGAATGTTAGGATGGACACTGAAGGACAAGAGAAGAATGTTAGGATGGACACTGTCTGAAGGACAAGAGGAGAAAGTTAGGATGGACACTGACTGAAGGACAAGAGGAGAACGTTGGGATGGACACTGTCTGAAGGACAAGAGGAGAACGTTGGGATGGACACTGTCTGAAGGACAAGAGGAGAACGTTGGGATGGACACTGACTGAAGGACAAGAAGAGAATGTTAGGATGGACACTGTCTGAAGGACAAGAAGAGAATGTTGTACATACCCCAGTGAAGGACTCGTGAGTGATGACACTTTTCTGCCATGAGTTGTTTTCATAGACTGCAATTTCCTTTTCTCTTGGTACTAGCAGATTCTGGGGAGTTTGGAAACATGATAAATGATTCAAGAAAAGAATTGTGTTTTGTTAGAATTATTATTACCAAACGTCAAGGAAATTCTTGTAAAAATATTGGTATCTACTCAAACACTGGAACACAATTGTCTACACAGAAAATACTGCCAGCACCATATATGGTGTGCACACACTCACTCACCTTGCCATCTGGTGACCACGTCAAGCGACACAGCGTCTTGGAGAGACTGAAGGAGAAGCAGTAGTAGCATTTGAGTCTGCCCACTGATTGTACAGTTTAATGTTTCCCAATGTAGGGCTCCAGATAATTTTTCAACATCAGGAGTACATAATCCTTATGTTTTTTTCAAGACAGGAGTACTGGAAAATATTAAGAGTATGTTTGGAGTGCTGAAAGAAATTTAATGGAGTATCAGTAATCTTGTGTTTTGTTTCAGTATATGCACAACATTGCTGCCCTTGTGTGAACATGTCAATAAACAATAAAAACAATTCTTTCTGTTTTGTTGTCATGGGTTTGTTACAAAACTGTTTACTCAAAATGTTACAATGGTGAGGTCATCTCTAGCTGAAAGTGAAAGACTGAAACATTTAAAGTCGTCACTTATAGTCAGGCTTATGCTACATCTTCAGTTCCAAAATATATTCATCTCAGTCCTGAAATCCAAATTAAGCAAGGGTAAATAGCATCTCATCCCATGACCATGATCGGAATCAGTACATGAATGTTTCGTTAAAGTGACAGTGACACTGAACAAATTCAACTGTAATACCAATACTTCTCAGTTATCACATAATTTTCATTTGATTATTTCAGGATTTTAGATTTCTTCTGAGCTCTGGCTTTGTAGGGTAAGGACAGTCTTTTATTCTTCTTTCCTTTATTCTCTTCCAAAGTTTCACTCACATCAGTCTCTTCTAAAGCTGGGCCTTGCATGCTTACATTCACACACATGTTTTGTTTGTTAGTTTTGAGTGAAGATCTGTTTATATTTGAGTCTGTTTTGAGTGCTGAAGGAAGTCTCACATTTGACACTTGTCACACTGAAGGAGGTCTCACACTTGACACTTGTAAGACTGAAGAAGTTGCAGCAGTATTTGAGTCTGCCCACTGATTGTACAGTTTAACGTCTCCCAATGCAGGGCTTCATTTCATTTTAGAGTAACAGTCTCCAACAACTAAAGCAAGTTGAAGTTAAGTTGTACGACCAACCTCTCCCATGGAAGGATACAATCCGTCATGTTGGAATAGTCTTGTCAAGTAACATGTCAAGCATAGAGCATGTGACGCGAGCTGCCATTTCCTTGCGGTCCGGCGTGAGATCACTGACAGCTTGTGGGTTTCACCCACGATTTACAAACCCAATCATCAGCCTGACAGTCGTAAGCCGTGTGTTTCTTCCCAAAGCCCTGTACGGGTCGGAGTTGTGGACTAACCTTTCCAAAGTTGAGATCTTAATGCTGGAAAGATCTTACAGACACGTCATTAAGTCAATCCAAGACCTACCTCGTACCACTCGAACTGATAGTTGTCTTGGACTCCTTGGAGTGTTGCCCCTAGAGGCAGTTATAGATCAGCGGAAGTTGTGTTTCCTGGGTGGTCTCTTGAACATGAACCACAAATATCTCCCTCACAAACTGTTCGTATCCCGGTTGATGTGCTACTTACACAACGTCTCATCGTCATCTGTCGGATATGTGCCTGATGTAGTCAGGGTGCTCAAGAAATACCTACTCTATTGTCACTTGGAAAAATTCCTAGAATCAGGATGCTTCCTGGGGCGTTTAAAGTGGAGAAGAATAGTGAAGACGTCAGTCAGAGAGTATCAGGTGGCACAGTGGAACCGTCGGCTGGCAGATGACCCTGGCCTTCACAAGTTCCACCGGATACATCGCCGGCTTGAAGTCCATCCTGCATGGACTGTGTCATTGCTTGGCGCATCACTCAGACAGCAAGCTAACTTTGTTATCAAAGCTTGCGCGACCGTGATAGACTTGTGTGAAACAAGGCTGTGTCATTGGTGTGGTTTGATGTATGATGCCCCCCTCACTCACGCCATAGTTGTATGTGGATACACAGAGGCAACTCGGGACGAACTGTGGTTAGGCCTAATCAATGTCGGACCAATCGAGTTCAGCGTAAAACTTCACAGCATGAACCCAACGGAACTTACTGAGTGCCTGCTGTCATGTACAACCGACTTTCCCCTAATCAAAGAGGAGCTGACTGAGTTTACAACTCTGTGTGTAAAATACATCAGCATGATGTACAAAGCTGTGTTCCAGTGACTCTGTGTCACTCGTGCCTTTGACTGATTAAATTCAAACGCGAGATTAGCTCAAATGTGTATGACAATTCTAACATAAGTACATAAGTACATAAGTACATAAGTAGATAAATACTGTTTTCTTTCTGTACTCTTCACCATGGAGGAATAAATGATTATATATATATATATATATATATATATATATGGATAGGAATAGTACACAGCTTTTACAGCCACTCTGACACTCAACCATCTCACTGCGTGTGGTTCTTTGAATGTCAGGTCTGGGTCATCAAGGACACCTTGAATGTTTCCTAGGGTTGCAGTTCTAACAACTGAGTTACTAAAAAGCCAATAAAGGGGATTAAATCTGGATTTCAAAGTTCCTAAGGGTGTCAGTTCCTTTAATGAATCCACACATGCAAGACTCAATAGATGAGCTTGACAATGACTGTGTACAAAAAGTGGAGAAATTTTTTTTTTTTTTTCAAAGCCTGTTGTCTTCCCCATTATGACAGCTGCCCCATCAGTTCCAAGACTAAATAGTTCGCCCATCTCAAGAACTAGTTCTCTCAGTGACTTTTCAACATCTTTTGTAACAGTGTGAGCTTTTCAATCATCTGCTTGTACATTTTCCAGGTATTCAGTTCTAGGAACACCATCACCAACAAAACGAATACAAATTATCAGCTGTTTAAGCACTGTAATATCCTGTGACTCATCATAATACCAAAGAAATTTGACTTCTTCACTTCTTTCAAAAGTTCTTTTGTGAGAATAGTAGCAAAAGTGTTCTGTACATCACTTTGTGTGTCCCATGACAATTCTGATAACCTGTATCAAGACCATTTACCTTTTGAAGTTTAAGTAATTTGTTGATTTTTTTCGATGCCTTTTCTATTTTTGCTGTAAAATACACAGTACAGGAAAGCATTCTGTCACTTACTGTAACTCTGTAATCCTTGTTGTCATTAATGTCAGTTTCAATTAATTCACTGGATCATTTACTTGTCCATGTACATTTCAAGCTTGACAGAATGACTTGACTTATGTTCGTAGTGTTTGTTATGCTTCTTCATGGCCAAAATTTGTACATCACACGATCCAGTAGTAGCCATAACGTTATGTTTCCAGGCATTTTTTAACAAAACAGTTTGCCATCACTTGTTTTAGTTACGACGATTTTGAGCCATGGGTAGGGTGTCCGCAAATACTTTTGCATTGTGTTTATAATTTGGAACTGCCTGTGTAACTACAAGGCGAACGAGTGATACCAGCAAGCAGTTTGTTCTTTATCTGTTTAGCAATTTGATTGCTTGACTGGTTACAAGTCATGGCGCAGTCTTGTTTCTGTGCCGCCATGTTGACACGCTCACACGAAATTTTGATCAATCAAATTTGACTGAGATGGTTCGTCCTCAGCAACTGGAATTCCATATACACACGTTAAAGCACAATGTGTTGCTGTCATGTAAATTCAAAGATTGGACACTGCTTGAAATCAGATTGATATGGTTTATACACATACATCTGTACATGATTCCTAGACCCTACACCATTGCTGTGGTGCGTATTTGCTCCTTTTCATAAAACTATTTTTTACTAAATGGTGCATGCTTTTTTTATCCACATATACGGCCCCTTACCTGGAGCCTTGCCAATGTATTCAGCTCACGAGCATCATTATTAATATCAGTAGTCTTCAGTCTGGACTGTTGGTGTGAATTCACCTATCTGAATCTCACCTTATGTCTGAACACTTTGGTATGCTTTCCTCCAGAGACTTGACACAGGATTGGTCAGCCACTGTCCACACTTTGACACTGCCATCACAGCTGGAAGAAGCCTGAAACAGATGGAACATTCACAGTCGGATCTGACTCATCAGGACACCACACTATCCCCTGGCTCTCCTCCATTGTATAAGTCAGTTGGGGTGAATATTGAGCAATATTCCAGCTACATCATGTCAGCATGAGAGTGGAAAGTCACACTGAGATAAATTGTGGACACCCACTGATAGTTCCTCCTGAAAGAGGAGAGCAACACTGAAATACATGATGGACACCTACCATTAGTTCCTCCTGTGGTTCAATGAAATGAAATGTGTGATGAAATACATGTTGGACATGCTGCGATACATGTTGGACACCTACCAATAGTTCCTCCTGAGGGTGGAGAGTCACACTGAGATACATCTTGGACACCTACCAATAGTTCCTCCTGAGGGTGGAGAGCCACGCTGAGGACTGGAGCCTGGTGACCATGGAACACCTTCTGATTACTGCTCTCAACCTCAACATGCTTCACGGTGAAGTCACTGAAACAGACAATTTGCAAGTACATGAATTCAACAAATGTCAACTTAATTTTTATTGACATTGTGACACTGATGGAGTTCATGTCACGTGTTACATACCTAGATGCAGCTACCATCACACTGCCAGACTTGTTGAAGCACATGTGTGACACGGTGCCGGTGAAGCGGGTCACGATGCCATCAGGGGAACCATCAGGGAAGGTATGAGTCTGTACAGAATTGGACTCGGATGCAGTGTAGAAACGGTTATTCTGCAAGTACAATGTCATACAATCATGTAGTCTTCATTCCATTTGACATTGCTGCTGTGGTGTGTTATACTGGGCTGGGATCTGAAGTGCTTATTGACTGACCTATGTTCACAATGGTTCATAGTGTAGGGCACTTTTCTTTACATAAATTGTTACCAGATATTTGATACTGCTCTACTCTGTGTCATGGTCCCTGAACCACATTATGTTCCCTACTGCCATGCCCTGTCTGCAATGTAGTCTGTGTCACAGTCCCTGAACCGCATTATATTACCCACTACGAAGCCCTCGCTGCAATGTAGTCTGTGTCACAATCCCTGAACCACATTATGTTCCCTACTGCCATGCCCTGTCTGCAATGTAGTCTGTGTCACAGTCCCTGAACCGCATTATATTACCCACTACGAAGCCCTCTCTGCAATGTATTACCCACTACGAAGCCCTGTCTGCAATGTAGTCTGTCTCGCAGTCCCTGAACCACATTATTGTCCCTACTGCCAGGCCTTGTCGGCAATACTGTAGCCTTAAACGAAACAAGTCCTCAATTTCCTTAGGTTCTCTGAATCTCCGGTCTTTCTGAGGGCTCTTTTATAAAGTTAGTTTGTTACTATCAAAATTATAAATATACTCAGAGACAGGCATTGATGTAATACTGCACTAGTGCTATACAGCTGGAGTATGAAGCACACAACTTTCTGTCCCTCCATGCTGACACGGCTGTGTGCCATGATAACGGAGGGATGGCTTTAGTCTGTTGTACAGACCTGATGTATATATATCCAAGAAAGCCCACGGAAGTCTAGAAAATGTGGCAAGTCTAGATTTTCATAGCTTCAGGGTCTGTTCCAATCAGCTATATTCAGAGCCAGTATATGGCTAGTAATCATCAGCTGATCTCTAGCTGTCACTGGTGTTTAGTACAAATTCATGGGGAGGCTCCCCCACAGCTCCACACTTGGCTAAGAACTCCTGCCCTGTCCTCTCACCGTGAGGCAACATGTGTCGGGTTTTATCCAAGATTCCTGATATTCCTTCCTGGAATACTGACTTCCTGAGTGAATCTTTCGACTCACAATGTCTTCGATAGACTAACAACTACTCTCTCAAATGAACATATTTTACTGGGAAAAGGTCGTAGTAAAAAAAAATATGAATAACATAATAAAAGGGAAACAGACTTTCTTCACTTTCAGAAGCTAAGGGAATCTAGACTTGCCACATTTTCTAGACTTGCGTGGGCTTTCTTGGATATATTTGCTTCAGGATCTGTACAACAGACTGGTTTTTTTTATCTCAGATGTTTTGTGACTTCAGTTACACAGGACTGGTACAAATTGATGGCAGTCTTTTCAAACGGTTTTACAAGACAGCACAAAGTATTGCCTGTATGAGCGACCTCATGTGAACATTTTCTACACACTGCGTGTGTTGAACATTTGCTGTTAACTGTTACTTGTAAAACATTTCAATCAAAGACATGACTGTCTTACTACTTCCAGTAAACAGTTTTCTCCTGTTCCATGTGATTTCAATCAAACTGCCGTATATAATGCAGCCACAGAATACTTTGATTTGAAAGAAAAATTATATTTGATATCTTTGTTGGAGTTTTGGATGCATCCAGTTTTCCAGCCATAGCATTAGTCTCAAGAGATGCTAACCCCGAGCTCTGTGGTTGCGACACTTGATACTGCCCCTGAGCTGCCCATACCACACTGAGAGGGAGTATGGGTCAGGCTGGGTAGGGTGATGTTGGGGGCAATAAAAAGTCCTGTCACATACACCTTCAGTGGCATGTCAGTAATGGGTGATAAGGATCTTTGCATGTGTTGAGAAATTCCAAGAAATCATCGCTCTGCAGATTTGTTTAGTCTCTGAAAATGAAGAAAGTCTCAGGGCTGCATTTCATTATATTATTTTTTTTCACTATGAACGTTTTTTCAGTAAAATATGTTCATTTCAGAGACTAGCTGTTAGTCTAGGATGGCTTATGTAAAGAATATTTCTATCAATGCAAGCAGATCCTTACAAAGTCATTGTGGATCATTACAAAGTCATTGTAGATACCTGCAAGACAGAATAAAAATGATAAACGTATACTACTGTTTTGCAAATCTGAAATGGGATAATTCTTCATAAACTAAGAAATTAGAGGTTTGTGTCTTGAAATTGTGAAAAGCATCTTATTTCACCTTAAACGCAATAGCATAAACTTTCTCTCCAACTCTGTGAGAGACAGCATCATCATCCTCGATGCCCTGCCACACTCGGACATCCCCATCTGTACCACCAGTCAGCATATAACTGAAACACATCAATATCTCCATGATCACTGTACATCCGCATTTAGTACACCCATTTACAGCGTCAGTGTCATTGGATGTCTGAGAGATTGTTAAAGGGGCACTGATGCGGAGTAATTTCTGTGGACTGGTGTAAACTTTTGTTATTGTTTTTCTCCCGTGAGTACCCGGATGATATCCCAGAACCTGTGACTGGTTCGTGACCTCTGCTGCGCATTCCGTAAGCGCAATTGATAGTTTAATTATAGACAGATCAACTTAGGTGAAGTCATTTTTACTTCATAACAAATGTATTATGAAAACAAATGAAACACTTTGAAGGTTAATCATCTGCCAGTGGTAGAAATGGTAAAAAACTATTAGGACGGAAAAATAACGAAGCTAGTGTACGTCTCTATATTTTGTCTCATAACCCTAATTAGTTTATTGTCATATTTGTATGATTCTGAAAATTAATAAAAGAACACACGATCTGCTTATACTCATAGTAAATTTCTAACATAACAGCCACATTTATACATTGTATAGATTGCCAATGTGGATCCTATTTCACACTCGTAGTGTGTGTTTTCTGTCATACAGATTCTGCTGAATGCTACAAAAAATAAATTAAAACAAAATGCAAATAATGAATGTAAAACAGACTGATGTTATAGCAACAATGTCAGGCTACTACCTTGTTCAGGAATGTATCCATCAATATCCACGTAAAAGAAATTGTATTCCATTCATCTGCAGCTGGTAAATAATCCTGCTCTATGTCGCGTGTCTTAAAACTGTCTAGTTTGCCAAAAAGTAACACATCGTTTCACGTCTTTCGTTGGTGAAAACCAGATAAACCTCTCATTGGTCTCCCAAGATAGCACACCTGGCAAACTAATTGTATGATGTCCACTATTCTAAGTAATTTAGTTAACCAATAATGAGCAATCAATCAATCAACGCAAGGGTGGTTAATTCTTTGAAGGGAGGATGTTGTTTTTGCACTCACTCTTTACGACAGGGTGTAGTCATCTACACACACTGCCTTTTGACAAATCAGCTAGAAGATAAAAGTAATTAATCAATCAGTGTGTTATCGGTTAATCCTTTGATCGATGTTTGTTTTTGTAACTCAGCTGATAAACCCTCTTGCATCACTTACATGCACATATTACATAACATACAATACATTTGCCATTACAGACCTTAATTAATAATGTTGAGTATTTACTCCAGACAGGAGAAATGCCAAATGGGAACCTTTGTTGAGTAACCGAAGTGGTGTTACTACTAATTATACCTGTTATAAATTCATTAATTGACCATCCAGAGAATGATGACAAATAACACGTGTAGGTTTACACCATCAAACGTGAGTTACAGCAAGGAAGATGTAATCTCTGTGTCGCATGCAGCCTGAAAACACTTATGGGCCGAAACTGTTTTGAGGATACCAACGGAATTTCGTTACATAAGGAATACACACAGGCATTTGCTGTGTACTTGGGTAAATAGGTGAAATAAGGGTTTTTTACGTAAGAAAATGTTCAGATTTCTCTACCAAAGGCAAAGTCATCGTTTTTTGTTTACGAATTCAAATAAATCAACTGTGTGTTTTAATAAACCATTGTAGCTACCATAGCTACCAAAATTTACGTATGATATTTGCTATTACAGCTGAACCAACACTCAAAACTACCTATATATATAAAGCTTTCCAATCTTATGATACTGAAACAAATGGCTTGCTACGTGCCTGTAGACATCATATTTTCATGTAACATGATTAAATATCGAGGTTAAAAACACAGAAATAGGATCAAATTGGATCAGTAACTATACCATCCAAGCATCCGAAAAGAACTACACTGCTGGGATATTTGGTTACGATCAGACAAGGGATACCATGGATATTTTTAAACAAATAGCATATGATGGGCATCCGGCCTCCTGACTATTTAGGTGAAGAAATTCTGCTAATATGGACAGGAGCCCAGTTCCTTTGTCAGTCACGGTCGAAGCAGCGGGCGCTGACCAATTTGCGGTTTGGTTTCGTAATTCGGCTGTTGGCGAGAAACATTATTCGCTCCGCATCAGTGCCCCTTTAAGTGGATATTTTATGGTAAGACTTCCGCCCGTATCCCCCTAAATTTTAATCATGTTAACAGTAAGGAAACATTGCTTCAAGTGGCATTTTCAGAAGTCTTTCTGAATGTTAAGATACAATTAAAGAAACATGTAAAAAATCATTGTCATCAGATGAGGAATATATATTCAGGTGATATGACTTGACTAGAATGAAATTCAAGGGGGATGTTGTTTGATACTGGTTCATGACCAGGACGACAGCCTGTCAACTTTATCACCTTGACGATCATTTTAGTTGGATATTATTATAACTTGTTTACTCTATTTTCTACAGATATTTAGAAATAAAAACAACTCAATCAAGTCTGATGATACCCTTAGTGACATTCCTTAAACCATAACGGGGTGAAAATGAAAACACTCAACATGCATCCGAATACCGTGAAGACCCAGTAATGAATTCTTATTGACAAAGAAACCGTGGATGTTGGTATCGGAAACTTAGTCCGCGTGGTAAAACCTTAGTTAACATGTGGCTATCAGATGTGCAGGGGCGTATCAAGAAGTGTTTGCATGTCAGACATGTTGTGACATACAAGTGACAACAATCTTAGCGGATCTAGCGTTTATAGATAAAATCAGAGGAACCTACCTTCCAGAATCTTCAAAACACAGGACTGTGTGCCCATCGCTGTGAGCATATCTCATAGGTTTCATTTCCGGAATGAAAAGTTATGTCAGACTCTCAATGTTGTTCTTGTCTTCGCACAATAGTCACGGCTGCTAAGTTTCCCGCAATAATTGAATTTCCCGCGGTTAAAGTAACCTCGCGGCAAATAAATAAACAATTTTCTGTCCTTATAGAATCTAAAATTGTCATATTCCTACCAATTTTAAATATTTTGTTTGTTTGCTATACAACATGAAATAAAATCCGCGTAACGATGTTACAAATATTAACTGTTATTACGCCTACGCGGCTGCGTTCTATAACATGTTCGTGATTCCGAGAACAGTCATGTCAACTTTAAGAACACTGTCAATGGTGCACAAAACTACTTATTTATTGTCACTATTGAACGCAATAGACATTCACCATTACATATAATGTACTTTTCCATGTGTGTTTTATCGGTGTTCTCAAAGAGAATCCACATTATACAATTTCAATAACTCAAAATCACACACGATAGGATATACACATGGTTTGATAGTCTGTCGCACAGACCCTGAAGTATATATATCCAAGAAAGTCTACTCAAGTCTAGAAAATGTGGCAAGTCTAGATTTCCATAGCTTCAGGAAAAGATAGCTTCTGAAAATGAAGAAAGTCTCAGGCTCCATTTCATTATATTGTTTTTCACTATGAACACTTTGTCAGTAAAATATGTTCATTTTAGAGACTAGCTGTTAGTCTAATAGACTGACAGACAGTCTTGCTGATCATGTAAATTCAACTGCAATAATTAGTGTTTATTTAAAGACTGACCATCCTACTCTGAAAAAGTTCCCTATTATTGTCACATTAGCGAGATTTCCGTCCAAATATTGTTCATACAGTTTCAGCCAAACGACATGGAGGAACTGTTTATAGATTTTTCTTCAAGTGCAGAGGAGTTTAGCTTACGTGTGTGCAGGCATAATGTCGTTTCAAGGATATATCGCAACAAACCATTTTCGAAACGAATCGCTCAAATACATCAATGTAACATTTCCTGTTGCCGGAAGTTACTGGGTGAGGCTGTCAGTCAGTCATCGCGTACACCATCAGGCGAGACACTGTACAGAATGGAGTCAGGTAGGATTGTCTTGTCTGATTTGTGAAGTTCAAATGCTATCTGTTCTTTCATATGGTGAAATGTGTTTCTGTCTTTTCATTACAGCAAGAGGAACACAAATCGACTGGACTTACTTGCCAAGTTAAAATTAAGTGATATTGACTCACCCATTGAGTGTCACTGCTTTGGATTGGGGCAGGATGTGAAAATTTGCGATCTGGGAATGACCATTTTCCGGAACTGCATGCCATATATTTTCCGTGCGGTTTACACAATCTTCGCACTTTGTTGTCCAATCTAACTAGTGTAGTTTTTATTGAGGGAATCTGAATAAATGTTATTTTCCATAAAATATCAGAAATGAAAGGTTCTGACTTTTACTCTGGTATCTTTCAAATAATTTGAGATGAAAACATTTCAATGAAGTCTTGTAGGTATACGATCTGTTGAATGACATATTTGAGCGTGAACATTACAATTTATATGTTTGAATTAGGGCATGAGACACTGTGTAAGACTGTGTTACTAAGGGGTGATCACAAGCCAAGGAAAGAGTTCCGCCCGTACCGCGTTTTTCATACCAGATCTAGTTTATTGAATGTATACTTAGAGTGAAGTGTGCCTGTCAGTTTGTAATTTTGATTCGGATTAGAGGTACAGGCAAAGCTCTTACCGATCACAGTTTCAGTGATGTTGAAAGGCCAGGTCCTGGTCCGTGTTACCCTCTAAGTGATTCTCGGTTGAAGATGGCCCTAAGAACTTGATCTTGTAGGTGTTGACTAAAATGGACCAGGCTCTTAGCTTGTCATACCCTGATTGTGTAATGTTGCTTATGCCTATTTTAACTATTAATTTGTATGTCTCCGACTCCATTATTTCGAGGCAGTTCCGCCATGTAATATCTGTAATATTACCCTTGTCATACACCATGGTTCCACCCTGTATTTTGTAATCAAATTTTGGCCTTTTAGTTATTTTTATGAGTTCTCTAGTAATTCTTGTGTTCAGTTGTGTCAATAATTTTAGTACATATTTGTGTATACAATTATTATTATTTGGGATGTGGGAACGGGAGGACCTCTTACTGGCTATTGTAATGTAGGTGGAATGTTACTAATATGATAATCAACAATACTGCCATTCTGGACTTGACATTACAGTAAGTCTATTATTTTGAGTCTGTTCAACACTAGTGACTTTTCCATGGGGTCTCGTTCTGATAGCTTTAGCTAAATGGCTACACAGTCAGATAATGTTTGTGTACTGGGGAAAAGAGAACTGTCACTCTGCATGTTGTTTATTCTACATTCACTTTACAGTTTGTCTGGGAATAGGTGCATATTCTGTTGTTAAGA
This sequence comes from Haliotis asinina, assembly GCF_037392515.1. Classification (NCBI taxonomy): domain Eukaryota; kingdom Metazoa; phylum Mollusca; class Gastropoda; order Lepetellida; family Haliotidae; genus Haliotis; species Haliotis asinina. Next base: position 65,796,552 of record NC_090287.1, on the reverse strand, counting down.
TAATGTAGATTGATTTGTTTGTGTGGTTGCAGATACGGACCCTGACGCTATCCAGCACCTGGACTCAGTCATCATGGAGGACAACCAGTGCCGTGGAATCATGAACATTGATGAGGCTGTGGCCCCTGTAAGGCATCGCCTTCACCGCTCAACAGTACGGCCATTCTTTTGTTGTGGGAGCGAGGTCTCCCTTGTAAGCCTTGTAGACTCACTTGATCTTGGTCCTTCTACTTCGTCATCATGTCTGACATCTGATACCATGCTGTCACCTTCTGTGTCAGCAGGAACAAAGACAGATGGTAGCTCCAGTGGCTGCAGAAGGACAAGTCTGAGGGGGAAAAGGTCAGAGAAATTACAACCAAATAAATCCAAGAAAAGATTCTGGAGTTTACGTGGAAAACTTGGAAGCAGGTTTGTTGGGCAACATGCTCGAAATGATGTGTGCCAACATCAGATGAGTTGTCTGTGTTCAGCTCACAGGAAACGAGGGACTATGCCGTGTTTGGGCCATGAAGACTTGGCATCTCAAGGGACGCTGCGTACCTCTGGGCATCTGGGAGCCATGTTGTCTGGATTAAGAGTAGGGCAGAATGCTGCTGTACCCCTTATTGACATTGCCAGGGTTAACTTTGATGCTTTGTACCCCACTCAAGACATGGATGAGATTCGCAGAGAAGAGCGAGCGAAAGAAATCGAACATGGAATTGAAATTAGTCCCCAGCACTGGCCAGCAAGTTTGTTCAGTGTTGTTACGCGTTCAGGCCCCAGTCAGCACAGAGGGAGGATGAATGTCTCAACCCGCCATCATTCTCTCAGCTCTGTATCCTTCCCTCCATTCACAAGTCTGACACCATCGTCATCAGATTATGAGGAGTCAGTGTATGGTGACAGTTCCGTGCTGTGTCTGCAGGCACTCGCCCATCACCTGCCCGCAGTCCTGCAGCCTCCTGCTCCACTCAGTCAGCAGCCCCTGCAGCCAGCTGCCCACAGTCAGGTGGAGTACATTCACTGTCTCGTCCCAGACCTCGTCAAGATCAGCTGCTGCAGCTTCTACTGGGGAGTAATGGACCGCTACGAGGCTGAAGCACTGTTAGAGAACAAACCAGAGGGAACCTTCCTACTGAGAGATAGTGCACAAGAAGACTTCCTGTTTTCAGTCAGTTTTAGACGCTACAACCGTTCACTTCATGCTCGTATTGAACAGTGGAACCATTTGTTCAGTTTTGATGCACATGACCCAGCCGTATTTGCCTGTGACAGTGTAGTTGGCTTGATTGAACACTACAAGGACCCCGAATGTTGCATGTTTTTTGAACCAATGTTAACTCTTCCCTTGAATCGCACTTCTTGCTTCCCACTGAAGCATCTGTGTCGTTCACAGATATGCAACAATATCTCATATGATGATGTAAATGTGTTGCCACTGCCGTCCTCCCTGAAGGAGTATCTCAAATACTACCATTACAAGCAGAAAGTGCGAGTCAAGAGGCTGGACATCCCCTAGCCCTTTGTTCCCCAATAACCAACTGTTCTGCTACCCTAAATGAAAATGTTGTCTGAATTCCTACAATCCACTATTTGAACCATGTTAGTGTGTTTCTAAGAAGAATTCTTAGGGCATTTGGATCTGTTTCAAACGAGCAGGCATTGAACAACTAGCACTGGGACTAGTCTGTGTGATAAACTACTTTTACATGCTTTCACTGTGTCCAAATGTATAAATGACTCCGTCAAACAAACTGCAATACACTAATCACACACTGCATGTTACGTCTATCTCACACAGATATGCTTGGTTGACAAATATATTGTTGTTGTGGAGAATGAAACGTGACTGTATGATTGTCCCAGTTTGTGTGGACAAGTCAGGACAGTGACCATGGTGACTGGAAGATTCAGAGAAGTGATCATGTGTGTACTTACCATGAAACATGGAGGTTCGATTATGGATGTAGGGTGCATGAAATAATGATTGAGCTCCTTGATTAGGATCTTACTGCATTTGTCTCAGTTTAATTTACTGATATTTAAACTCAACTGTACTATATGTTATTAAACATGTTGAAATGTTACTTGTACGATACTTCAGATATTTGACATGAGTAAAGTCGTCCATTGTAACGTGGATCAGTCAGATATATAATATGGAATCTAACAGAGAGAATGTTGACAATGTTGTGTCACTTACACATCATACTTGCAGGTGTCACATTAAGCTAACAGTACAGGAATATAACCCAAGTATTTTTCAGAGACATATCATACTGTGGTGCACTGAAGTGTTGGGTAATATGAGACAAGGGTTGTATTAAACTTTCATGAATTTTCCAATGCCAGCTGAATGTGGGAGTAACTCCTGAAATGAGTACATGGACATTTACCTCATTGTTGAAACGAAAAGAGTAGGATAGTGACATCCCAATGAATCTCCACTGTACCCTGGATGCATCTACGGCTTGATCTGAAAATTTTATTACCTCCCTTTGCTGGCTCCACATTCTGACAGTAGCCAATCAGCTAAGCAGCTGTTACAGCTGTCTACAAAGATGGTTTGTTTGCACCGCGACTCAGTTTTGGGGAAATCATACAGACACATTGATAGGTCTGAAAATTTTGAAAAATACATGCAAGAACTCCTGCTTCTTTCAGAGAACCGGTGCATGGTTCGTGTTGCTAAGTTTAATTGGTTAGATAATTTAAAAGGTGAAAGTGAGTTGTGATCACTCAGGTTCCAGTGTATACACTTGATTTGATAAAGAGCCAATCAAGGGAGGTATTAAATTTATCGGGTTTAGCCGTAGATGCATCCAGGGCATAGTGGAGACTTATTGGAAGGTATACCCTGGAGATACCGAGGATGGTATAGTGAGGACAGACAATCTATAGAAACTGGGATTCCATGTAATGATCATATGCATCCGGGGTGAGTCAGGGACACCACTATCTGGTGATGGCGCAGACCTGGCCAGCATGCCTGGCAATAGGCATGATGAAGGTGGAAATGTAGATGGACGATATCACACGCATCTGTACAAGATGGCCGAACACATTACCTAAATCTGATAAACAACTGTACATAACAAACCAGACTACAGTTTTTGCTCATGGGCGATTTTTATTTCACTGAATATTTTACACCCAAAGTTTACACACATGTCCTGAGGGTGTCCAACATTTCATATATTGTATCCTCCGAAAAATTCTTAATATTTTGTTTCTTTTATCCAACCAGATTGTCCTGAACCTATGAAGAGAAATATAACGTTATCTGTGGTCACCAGGTTCGCTTGCAAACACTCCATGAAGGCCTTAACTACCCCTTAAGATTGTTATGATGCAGTGTTCAATATAAAGTTGAAAAATTCATTGTTCAGACAGGATCCAACTTGAATCTTTCCTGAGATTACTAATCAGTCGTGTTTTGTGAAAATCCATATGGCTTTCACATAACATTTCTAACTGGTTGTGAACGGAAGTGAAACCTGCCAACCCCCACACACTGTCAAAATGGGCATAAATTTTTATTCCCCTGTTTCATAACAACATGAAATTCTTGAGAAGCATTTTAGAAGTTGGTGAATATAAGATGAGTATATGGATGACCACCTCTGTATTGTCAAATCCGGCACAATTTTACAATCATTAAAACATTGTCTAATTTGGCTCCTATCTATTCCGTATTCCTGAATGACTTTCCTATCCCAACAAGCTATTTCAGCTGTAATTGACACAGTCTAAACTGGCATGGGTTTGAGCAAGCCATATCAAGGACCCCTTATCCCATCACTAACTACTCCTTTTGGCATGCTAGATAACCTGGACATAGTGACTGCGCAGCGTATTAAGTGCCCTCAGCTGTCACAGGTACCAGCAGTCCAATCAAGGTCCCTTCAACTACTGTCACTTCGTTATATCTGCGTATTCTACTAATACACTTCTCTTGGCAGACTGGATAATCAGGAAGTGACAGCCATGTTAGGAAATTAGCGTCACTGTCTAATCTGGCACCCTATCTAAACCAGCATTTTATTTTGGTCATGCATCCTTATTACTGAGAGTGCCTAATCTTTAAGACTGGAAATAGGTGGTACATTTTCTGGACCCTGTATTTTGTTTCTGTGTACAGATGTTATTGGAACGTTGAAAAGAGAAATAGTCTCAACTTCAATTGCTGAGTCCAAGTCAAAATTGGAAAAACAGATTCATGGTTATGGCAGACTTCTCCCTCAATTAACATACTGGGGCTAGAGAAGCTCTCTTAGCCCAAGGATGGTTGGATGTTAATGTATGGCATTTATGACTATCTTGGCACTAAGTCACATATACCAAGTCTTATGATACTGGGCAACACTGAAATGTGGTGAAATGATCATTACTTTTACACTTGTCAATGCAGACATTTACCATCACCATTCTGGTTTATCTACCGTGTCATGTTTCTGTCCACAAGCAGGACATGCACAGTTCCTATCTATCCTTAACACACCATCACTTCTGAGTTCTGTGTCATTCAACTAACCAGGGGCTAGGTTTTCAGAGCGCTCTTAGCTCTAAGATAGTCGTCAGTGCCAATCATTGACATTAACTTACGACTATCTTAGGCGTAAGAGAGCTCTGAAAATCTAGGCCCAGATATGCAACTGAATCTCTGCTTGCTACGTGCTGGGAGACTGATGTTCTCCCAAAACGCCTGCAGACTAAAGCAACAAACAGTGCACAGCTAATCTCTTGCCTCATCCCTAGTGTCAACAACCCAACTAAACCTGAAGCAAACTTCCTGCTAGCCTTTCACCTCTGTGCAAGGAAAGTCAATCTTGATAGCACCCACCTCAAAGTCAGTATGTACAAGGACAGAGTCAGCAGGAGGTTCAGTCTGTGCTGCACCTCATCCTTTAGCAGACTGACATAGGCAGAAGACTGGTGGTCTGGGAGAAGGGCAAACAGAGAGATGACTCACAGACAATTTTGCTTAAACATCTGGTTCATTATTCACAAACGTTTCTTCCCATCATCTTATCCCTGTCTGTCTTAATAACCATGAAATCATAGTCAACGTAATGATAATCTGTCAGGTCCTCAAGCTGTACTTCAGATATGGGATGGTCTTGTTCACAAACAGGCCCTGATTTCTCAAAAGAAACAAGTTTTTGCTCAAATCTCAAACGGACAATTTGAAACACTGAATATTTAACTCAAATGCATTTTTTAAATGTAAAAGTCTTAAGTTTGCTTCGAGAAATAAGGGCCAGGAGATGTAAGGATGAATTTGGATAGTATATAGAATCTCACCATACAAACCCACATGTATCAAACCTTGGACAGTTAACTTTTATTAATGAATTTTCATATACTTTATCTTCAAAGACACTGAGCAGACTTGGGTGACATTCTTTATACATACAATCAATAAAAATCAGGTAAATGTTGGTGATCTTACACATGTGAAAAATGTGATAGTTGATAAATACAAGAATGAAAAAACAATTGAGTGAGTGAGTGACTTTAGTTTTAACGTACACTCAGCAATATTCCAGCTCTATGACAGCGGACTGTAAACAATAGAGTTTGGACCAGACAATCTGATCAGGTTTGGACCTGATAAACAGCATGAGCATCAGTCCACATGTTTGGGATGTGATGGCTTTTGTCAACCAAGTCAACAAGCCTGGTCACCTGATCCCATTAGTCTTTTATGTGGGTTTCTGAAGGTCAATTCTAACCCAGATCTGAATGAAGGAGTTTCAAGATTAATGGAAAGAAGGCCTAACACACTGATGGATGGAGGTCTAACACTGGTGGATGGAAGTCTAACACACTGGTGGATGGAGGTCTAACACACTGGTGGATGGAGGCCTAACACACTGGTGGATGGAGGTGTAACACTGGTGGATGGAGGCCTAACACACTGGTTGATGGAGGCCTAACACACTGGTGGATGGAGGTCTAACACACTGGTGGATGGAGGCCTAACACAGTGGTGGATGGAGGCCTAATACAGTGGTGGATGGAGGTCTAACACACTGGTGGATGGAAGTCTAACACACTGGTGGATGGGGGTCTAACACACTGGTGGATGGAAGTCTGACACGCTGGTGGATGGAGGTCTGACACAGTGGTGGATGGAGGTCTAACACACTGGTGGATGGGGGTCTGACACACTGGTGGATGGAGGTCTGACACTGGTGGATGGAGGTCTAACACACAGGTGGATGGGGGTCTAACACACTGGTGGATGGAGGTCTGACACAGTGGTGGATGGAGGTCAAGTTTCATGTAACAGATGATGGAGTGACAAGGAAAGGGACAAAAATGTATGCAGGTTGCGGAAAGGGCGCAATATCTGACAGATTGATGGAGAAGGATGGATGGCCTAACAGATGAACAGACTGTAATGGCCAAGTATTTCTTCCACCTGCCAAGTTTAACAGTGTGTAATGTCAAATCATGAACTACTTATGTTCTCAACGAGAAGCTTGAACCTGAGTGGAATGTGTCCATATATGTATCTCTTTTCCCCTTTTTGTAAAAGGTTGCAAAAGAGATTTACATGTATCACTAAACCACAAAAGAGGTGTTAAACATTCATAATATACACAGAATTGGTTTTTCGACAGATTTATTACATAATGGGCCCTATTCATCACATGGTTCTTCCTGAAACCTGCTGCTGCACTCGGAAGTCCCACTGAGAACATCAGCAATCAGGTGTTTGGGGATCTCAGAGCCACGCACCTGGATTGTATAACATGCATTCTCAACTTTGTGCAAGCTCTGTCTGAGCGTTGACATTTTTCGATTCAGTTCCCGAGAAACATTTCCATAGGACAGAAATGCATCATGTATACGTCGCATGAAAGCACAAACTTTAAAAGGAAGCTGTAAGTCCCCAGCTCCCACACTGTTGATAGTCAGTCTCATAAGTTCACCGGTCAGGTCTGCCACACCCAACATGTACTCCAGGGGGGGAATAAGGACTTGCACAGTTACCTCCCTTTTCACATTTGGAACTGTTGTATCTGCTACATCTGTTGGATGAGCTATGGGGAAGGTGAGGTCATCTTGAATCTGTTGGAGAGTCACCAGGGAACCACTGTGTAGATAGTGATAGAAGGTCACAGCTTCAATGAACTCCTGAAGACCTGAAACAATACAAATTACAGTTTACATCAATTTCTAACTCAGACCTAAATCATGTCATCAATGTTCAATGTACCATCAAAGATTTCAATACCATGGTCATGTCATCCAGACCCCAGGTACAATAACAGATTTAAAGGTACTATAGTAATGCCATCTAGGTCCTAGGTACATCAACAGACAAATGAAGACAATCAAATGCCAAAATAATGTAACAAAGGATCAAGGTACAATCACAAACCTTACTAATGTATCTATGCCCAAGCAAGATACACAATACTGTTAATCTATGAACCTGCAGGAGTGGAATAACTCATGTGTAGACCTACCTGCAGGGGTGGGATATCTCAAGTATAGACCTATCTGCAAGAGTGGGATATCTCATGTACGGACCAACCTGAAGGGGTGGAATATCTTAAGTATAGACCTACCTGCAGAGTGGGATACCTCAAGTATAGACCTACCTTCATGAGCAGGATATCTCAAATACAGACCTACCTGCAAGGGTGGAATGTATGAAGTAAAGACCTACCTGCAGGAGTGGGATATCTCACATACAGACCTACCTGAAAGGGTGGAATATCTCAAGCTACAGACCTACCTACAGGGTGGGATGTATCAAGTACAGACCAACCTGCAGGAGTAGGATATCTCAGGTATAGATCTATCCGCATGAGTGAGATATCTTGAGTATAGACCTACCTCCAGGGGTCGGTTATCTCAAGCATAGACCTACCTCCTGGGGTGGGATATCACACGTATAGTTGTACTTGAAGATCAAGTCACACAGCAAAGAGACTGCTCTCACCTGGGGAGTAAGCCCGCAAGAATTGATATGGGTCTTCCCCTTCCAACTCTTCCGATATCTTCATCATCTTTATCAGCTTTATGTTGTTCAGTTTTTCAAGTGACTGAGAAAGGAGACTATCAGAGTCCTCATTTCTGTGGACAGAAATGACACCAACAATAAACTAGGAGATGTGTCTTTTGTGAGAGGCATTTACAGGTTAGGAGTAAAAAAAGGATAAGAATATTTGGATGAGCAATGGTGGGGCATCATTATTAAGCAAAAGATAACTACGGAACCTACAACCTATACTTCCTGTCTGCTGAATGTAACTCTCAGCACATCTATATACATGAAACCTACCCTGCCACTCTGTGCAGCATGAAGATGGTCCGCTTGCTTTCAATGGTGACATCTCGGCTAAGTTTGACTAATCGTTCATATTTATCATGCCTTGTGTCAAGAAGGACTTGAAACTCTCGGAAGGCTTTTATAACTGTACTGTCTTCATCAACATCTGTATTATTTCTTTTCCGCATTTGTTTTCCTGAAATGAAAGACTGGTATTAGAACTTGTCACATCGTCTCAGTATGAGGGTTAAACCAAGACAAACTACAGGTAATCAGGATTGAGGTGTGTGTAGTTCATGCATGAGTTTAGTTCATGTATCAGGTGGGGTAGCACTGTGGTTAAACATTCGCTCGTCACACCGAAGACCAGGGTCCGCTTGCACTGACTGATCTCAGCGCTACAATTATTGTAAATCCTTAAGACTGCAATCTTAGACTTTGACTACAATCAACATACACTTGCACAAAGAAATTGTATTCTAAGATCATTGTAAGTTACAATCAAAACTTACATTTGGTCTGGACCAGTTGTGAGGAGGTAAGATCATTGTAGTGTGTGACAAAATGCAGTTGAAATGTCAGTTTCAAGAAAATAAGCTATACGTTTGGAGATTGCTTTTACGTTGCATATTTTACGAGTGTGTATTTTGTGTATATTTTGTTATTAATTAAGTAATTATTATTATTGGGTCACAACATTTAGTGTTTAGAATAATTATTATGATGGGTCAGACTTCGTACAATAGATGGCCAGCATTTTTAGGATTCTGGCAGCAGGTTTTCTGGAAATTATCTGCCCTTGGTTTTCTATTTGCTGACTTCCGGGAGATTATTCGAGGACATTCCACATGAGTGGCGATGTTTGTTTGTGCTTGAACTTTCGGGAAACGACTGAATGTATATATAAAGGCTAGTTGCCGTGTTGGAGAGGGACACGGACACACATTCACATTACTGGAGTATATACATCATCAGTCACTGCCAACACTTGATCTTCATAGCCATCACACTGTTCGCTGTGTTACATTCTGCATAACTGTTTCTCTCTCACACTAAGACTTTGGTGAGTTTGCTTTATTATATTTTGTGACCCATTGCCTTACATTTTGTCTCACTTGTATTGTATTTGAAATCTGTATTTTGAAATTGAATTGTGTCCTTGTATAACTTGCTCTCTTTATTAGATCTAATAATACAATATATGAATATTTCAGACTTGTCTTTGTTCTGTTCTGTTCACAGGGGGTTTCTTACATCGTTTGTCATGGCAAATTCTTAACTGTAACACATAAAACTGCACTGATTTGCCATGACACTTCAACAACACAGAGAACCACACACTGGCACATATAACATGAAGAAAGACCATGAAAAGTGATAAGTTAACATCACACTTTGAATAATCACATTTATAGCAACTGGGAATTTCTGTGGGTCATGATTAACTTGTGTATTAGGTTTGGTGAACCTAGTATGTATAGTTTCAGTGATATGCTGTGGCCAGGTAACCATCAAACACATTTTGCACAAGCTGTGTTTCCAGGGAAATAGCAAAACAACAAAACTCTGAAAAACTTCAAAATAGCAAAAGGCACATCTATGGGTAATGATTAACGAGTGTGAAGTTTAGTGAACCTAGTATGTAAACTTTAAGAGATATTCTTCAGACAAAGTTTAGGGAAACATGGACGGATGGACAGACTGAACGCTAATATTAGAAGTATTCATCAAACAGGAAAATACACTTGCTGAGGCATATGAAATTTGCGGAAAAGTTATTTCACAAGAAGAAAGAAAATTATTAATGAAATACGGTTAAATCATTAAAAATAGTGTGAATAAGTATTTAACAACTCATATATTATTTTGTATTCATATTTCCCTGTCATGCATTTTTTCCACAACACTCTCACAGTTATGTCATCCTTTCATATCTTTACAAAACAAACACTTGTGGGATATATTTTATCTTTCAACTTTCATAATTATTAAGTCAATAATTCTAGACGCAAATTTATTCATGTATTTGTTCGTATTTTAATACTTTCATAAAACATGTTATTTCTGTGGTTGCAGTTTCACATTCTTAGTTCATAAATCCAGACGAGGGACAAGTGATTACATATGTTATCCTCTACGCAATCATTTCCTGAAAAGATTTGTGGGATTTTTTCATGAAAATTCTGCAAGATGCAATTGAGGGAGGTATGTGTTGTCCACAGTAACCAATTCCACTTCTGATTTGCGCAGCATGCTATGTGCTCTTGCAGACAAATATAGACAGCAGTCGAGTTTAAGAAATTCCTACCTCCACTGTTGAAGAGTTCAATCTTAGTTAAGATCGCGATCTTAAATTCATGCCGACTTACAATCACGCTAAGATCATCCTTGTGCAAGTGGATTAAGGCAATTGTATTGTGATTGTAAATTTGATTGTAGGGGCCTTAAATTGATTGTAACTAAGTTTGCTCTGTGCAAGGGGCCCCGGGTTTCAATCCCAACATGCATCAAGGCTAGTTCATCCACTTGGTCAAGCAGGACTGAAGTGAAAAATCAACACTAAAATTTAATTTTTGTGTCAATTTGCAGAGACCATATACCAATGGTCTCTGCAAGCAATTTGTAGTGGTGATACCAAACATGTAGAGAAAAACATACCTGTCATAACATGTCCACCATCTAACATCAAACATAATGATGAAATGTCAGTATGAGTTCTTCCCATAATCCCCACTTGTATTCTATTTATAGGTCCGTCTCATATCCTCGTGGATTTCCTATTCTCATGATACTTACCGGTTGTTTACATCACTGTTTGGCAACTATATGAAGTGGCCCAAGGCTGTGAATGATCAATTTTTTTTAAGTGTAACCAATATTGGTGAGTTTTTACTAACTGGGACAAATTATAACTTTTTCCCGTCCTTTCCGACCGGATTCCTCTTCCTTACACTTTATAAAGTTACTTCCTCGTTATGCGACAAGAATAACAGATGCCTCATTAAGTCAGTGGTGGACAACCTTGTTGTTCCCCGTGCTCAAGATTGGTGATACACCTGATGGATCAGGCAGCTGATAGATGCAGATGTTAGAGGAAGAGTCTTTTCATTTAAAAACAACAAGCATTCATACAATAAGAACAGTCTGCATTAGTTTTTCATCTGATATCTGCAAGTACCATGAGAACAGGAAACACCAATATGATAGGATATTTTTAGGGGTGTGGGTTTGGGGTTTTATAACAAAAAACATAAGCCTATATTCTTAGGGGGGCTACGGGTGAAGATCTTTCCACATTATATGTGGCAACACAGATATCAATGCTGAACCAAGATATTCACACAAAGATAGACTTGCCTGCTGTCACTCATATTGTTAGATCAATTGATTACTCAAATCAGGGAGACTATATACAGAGGGAGAGGAAACTCCTTGAAAAGCCCCTGAAAGTATGGGCCGGTATCTTTTCAACAGCTGTTTAAATTTACTGAGTGTTGTGACAACTGAAAACTTACATGTAGAAGATAAGTTAACTATTTTGTCACTTCAGTTTAAGTCAAATAATTGTTATTAGAGTCAGTATTAGGACAGCAGATTTGTAGTAATTTTTCAAGTCGGCATGTTATAGCTCACTGGCTTCCATTTTTGATCTTCATCATGAAGATAGACTAAATTTTAATTGTGTTAATGAAAACTTCTTTCAAACATTCTTTTATTTTTTAGAAGGGAAACATACCTTTAGTTGAAAGGTATTTGCAAGTTACAGTGATAGTTTTATGACTTTAAAAAATTGTTATGGTGTATTTGTGGTGTGTGAAAAATATGGCATATCACCCATCTGTTCTGATCCACCACTGAAATACTACACAACATTGTTTGAGTGTTTCTAGTTATTGCTTCAAAACAATTTTTCACATACACCTTTAATTCTTATGAGGGGAACATACTATCAGGTGCAATGTGTTTGCAAGTAACAGTGATAGTTTCATAATCTAAAAAAATATGTTAGGGTATATTTGCTGATCTGATCTGATCCGCCACCGAAATACTACACTCTGTTGTGTGAGTGTTTCTAGTTAATATTCTAAAACTTCTTTCACATACACATTTAATTTTTATGTGGGGAATATACCATCGAGTGAAAGGTGTTTGCAAGTAATAGTGATAGTTTTATGATTATAGAAGAATTGTTAGGGTGTATGTGATGTGTGTGAAAAGCATGACATATCGCTGATCTGATCTGCCATCAATGCTTGTGATGCTTGAGGGTTATAGTTCTCTAACTTCTTTCTTCTTTGTTGATCTCATTATTTGACAAATCTGGAAAGGTGTTTACAATGCTTTGTGATAGTCTTAAACTTTCTGTTTTTGAGGGATGTGTGTCCGTTAACATTTTGTTAACATACATACCATTTCCTACATGCAATAATATATCTGAACTGATTATTAATGTAAACAAAAACATGTCAAAGTAGATTTCTTAAAAAGCACAGCTGATGTGTTCTAGCGATTCTTTTGTGTTCTTTAACATGTTTTGGGAGGGATGGCCATGGTGTATCATTTGACCTTTCACTCGTTCATATATTTACTTCTTTCTTTATTCTTTTTTCTTTATTTCTTACATTCATTCACATACAATTCTTGCTCTTAATTCTTACTATAATTAATTCTTTGTAAAATTCCCACTGATGCAATAAACTGGCTGAAGTTCTGAGAAACACTGCTGAAGGGAACAAATCTCTGTGTGCGTTGGACCATGATGAGTAACACGTTAATTAGTACAAATGGTCGAGAAAGCAAGCGAGTGATCTATCCCTATTGTAGATTATCCCTGCACAAATGTTTACATTAGGAATGCCTCGATGATACAATGTAACGCCTTTCAGTATTACTTCTGTACAAACATCAATTTCACCCATCAAGGTGAATATTTAAGAAAATATCACAATTAATGTAAACGCACTTAAATTTCCCAAATTATTCTGCAACTGGTTCAAAACTCACCATTACCTGACGCCATATTGTTTACATCCTGTTCATGGCATGAACTCCCTACATCGCTATCCATTAGCTTGCGTTTATGCGAATTGTTTTTGTTCCGAGAACGTATGTTTACTCATGAAATAACTGAAGGAAATAGGCGTTGCGTTAGGACGACTGCTGTGAACAAACGAAGGGTCACTAATCGTGTACATCCGTGCTGAACTTCATCTACAGGGTTTGGTAGCAACTAACCAAAGAGGGTGATAAAAGTGACCCTGATCGAAGTATGGAGGTCCCCGTCAGTGTTGGACAATGGTATTCTTTCAACAAGTCACGATGACGTGGTTACAATAAGTCCTCGGGGACTTCCGCTAAACCATTCAAAAAGGTCGGTTGCGAATGTTGCTCAGGCAAGCTGGGTCCGGGGCTTTGTGACACTGCAAAGAAGGGATTAACTGTCCAACGTGGTTACTTTTCTGACTGGTTAAACAATGCGTGAATGTGCATTACACATATATATATCGGAAAAGGTGTGTGCAGAGTGTAAATCACCACGAGTTGATAAAGGAACAAATCGAGGTGTGCCGAGGATAGTTTTACTTTTTTCAACTAGTGTTGATATATTTGATATCAGAAGACTCGAGGGTGAGATTCTATTTGTCATAAAATCACTCTTCATTAGTGTTCAATAATCATGTACGTCTGAATACTGTACTACCATTAGACCTTCAGTGCAGCGATGCCATAGCATTGTGACGTCATTAAGTCCATGACGGCATAGTACTGTGCAAAATCTACCATCAAAACGATATCTCCTGGGAGATATCGTCTAATCTTACACAAGCAGTATCCCCTGTGAAACACAGTTTTGGATGATAAAAACATCATGCACAATATTTATTTTTCTATATAGCTCTAAATACTACATTTGCATTTTGTTTACCAATATTGATTTTGTTGTGGAAATAACCAGTCGCATTCTTGTTTGACTTAGGCGATCTGACGGAATATCTGTCGTTCGAGGCAGACGACACTAAGCCAGAAATACGACAGTGTTTTGCTGTATGACTGTAAGTATAAACTACGTTTGTACCGAAATCGCATATAACGAGCTGACGGCCGTTTGGTCCTGTGCTCTTCTTGCATTGTATGTCGAAATTCGCACACGTATCTCCTTATTGAACAAAAATGGTAGCCAGACTGAATTCTTATAAGTGTAGTTTACAGTACGATATAGTGGCCCCATTGTCTGTACGACTAGCCTAAGAGGACAAAGGGCAGCAGTGACAGGTAACCTATTCGTCTGGTAAAAGGGCAGTGTTACAGGTCCGATCTCCTGCGGTGTTTTAGTGACCCATCTACATATCTGTCAATACTAGTTTGCCTCAAACGAAATCGAGAGAGGTGGACCTCTGGCGCTGACATCATACATATACAGTTAAAAGGAATAGCTGTGCGTCCAAAGAGAAAAATGCATGCACCGCAATGAAACGCCAGAACATGTCCTGCTACACTGCATTTACTGAGTTCACTGGACATAAACAAACACCTAACACTACAAACACTCATATAAGAAAGTATAATTCTTTGTGGATAACAACTATTTGATTACATATGATGCGACGTTTCTGTATGGATCCTTATACCGTTGTCTTGCTTGACAACTCTTATTACTCATCAACTTCTTATAATGCAAATCCAACATACCACTACATGCACTCCTTAGCCCACTAAATAACACCCAAACCTTCAAACTATCATGATCACTGAAACAGACTACATTAAAAGATAGGCTGTATGTTATTATTGCTCCGTGCGCACCCCAAACAGTACCCACAACACAACATCGTAGACATGTGAGTATGTGCTCAACAGGATTAGAGCAGATTCTAAACCAAGCCTCTATCTTGTATAATTAGGTTATCGTAGGTAATCTTGTTGGCGTGATGCTGACACATATGATATTTCAAATATGACAAATAACAGACGATGGTTCTTCAGCCAGCATGTGCTAATGGTTCTTCAGCCAGCATGTGCTAATGGTTCTTCAGCTAGCAGGTGCTAATGGTTCTTCAGCCAGCATGTGCTAGTAAATCACATTTGTTGCGTACATTACCTGAGGTTGAATTACCTTAGTGACGTCAATCCATTTTCTGCTCACTCCATTACTTTTCAGGAATGGAGCGATGTATACCAGTTTGAAATTAAACACTTGATTTTGTCATTTTGACATTAAATTTTGATGACAGAAATATTCCCGATCCTGTAAATGTAATTTAACTAGGGTAGATCTGTACTAAAGAATGGAGAATTACTCGGAAATTACTCCCTACATAATGCAGTAGTTGCATTCCATTGTGATTCAATGATCTTGCACTTAGTCTACGATTTCCGGCGCATAATGTAACTGAATGTGTATGAGTGCCATTGTATATATGTTGTATCTCACTTAAACCTTTGGCAAATTGATGCCAAGCTGTATCCAACTGAAGTGAATGACCAAAATATTTTTATAAAACCCAAATCTGCCATATTAACCATTAGGCCAATTCCGGGACTGAGACCAATCAGTGGCATTACCGTGCTCCAGTGCTTGAGGAAGATTAACATCCAGTGTTTCCAATATTTTTTCAATATCACAGTGTATTACATGGGACAGGGTTACCTTCCCACACGAGACCTTGTGTCCCGTCTAAACCTAACAGACACAGTTTCAGTATGAGCCACAAGTGCAGTGACATCTTAGTACGTTGGTACAGCCTTGTATTGATACAGTACAACCAAAATGACGACTTCAGGTTGACAATAATAATACAATTACTCGTAAGCACCCGACACAGGGAAAAACCAAAGGCGACAATTGGGTGACAGTGTGCTGCTGTGTTATGTCCCCACACATCCGGATGGATTTATTGGATGGTGAGTAACTAGGTCATTCGTTTCTACTAAAGCTCCTGTCGGGAAGTGGGACTCGAGGTTTTATCAGTACATAACTTCAGTCTCTGACTCAAACAGTTGATCTACTGACGACGCACATCAGGTGATGAGGTCAATCGATTACATTATCCTGTAATTAGGTGTACGGGCAACATATAACATCCTATGTGTTAACCCTCACGTCACACATGATATTGTCACTGGAACGCTGTCACCACGTGTGTTTCTCCCCGAGTCAGGTGGCCTCCCCTGGTGCAGATAGCTACTGATCCGCGAACACACCGTCAGTTGTAAGCGAATTCTAGAGGTGACTGGAAGAACAAACATGAAGTTAGTCGTCTGCGCGGTTGTGCTTCCCGCGCTCATCCTTGCCACACATGGGATCCTGGAACACAGAACCATCTACCCACAGCCGGAACAGATCCACCTGTCTTACGGAGGTGTGTATGTAAGGGAGTTTACGTGAGTGTCACACGGAGGTGTGTGTGTGTGTGTGTGTGTGTGTGTGTGAGAGAGAGAGAGAGAGAGAGAGAGAGAGAGAGAGAGAGTGTGTGTGTGTGTGTGTGTGTGTGTGTGTGTAAGGAACAGTACGTGGTTGTCAAAAGGAGGTGTGTGCATATGTAACGGGTTGTTTATGGGTGCCATACGGATTGCACTCAAAATTGTATGATGTTCTCCCCAACTCCATTCGCTCAAGTGTTCCGGCACCCACTTCACCTCTAATTAGAAGCATTGTCTTTATGATAGTCCTGTGCCAGTTCACATGTGTCCTCTAGTAAGGAAGAGCAAGCCTCTACTCGCTGATGTAAGTGAGGTAGATGGGTCAACAAGAGTGTATCTTATTGTATTGTAGGTTAGAATAGGTGTTATCGACGGCATTTTGCAACAGGGGATATCACATGTCACAGTGTCAGCGGTATCGCTTTCACATTGATAACACTCCGATAGCTGTATGTCAATCATGCAGGAGATTAACCCATCGATCGACATTAGATGTGGGGTGCCGGAGATTAACCCATCGATCGACATTAGATGTGGGGTGCAGGAGATTAACCCATCGATCGACATTAGATGTGGGGTGCAGGAGATTAACCCATTGATCGACATTACATGTGGGGTGCAGGAGATGACCCTGGTACTGTCGTCACCTGGTCGGTTCAGATCTCAGTCTCTGATCTAATTCTCTGAAATCAAAGTCACTTGGATGTTAGTTGTCTTGAGTCATGTAATCCAAGCTGACAGACCCCCAAAAGAAATAATGACGGCTAGATATCACCAAACAGTTAAATAGGTTTCAACATGTCGTCATACGGTCATGCAAACATTGCAAAACAGCCTCAGTCCCACCATGTCCTTTCAACAACAATGAAACCTCAACACACACGTTGTCAACGAAAAAGTAGTTATATTCTAGAAAAATACAAGGATGTTTCTTTTGAGAGTTAACCTTCAGATACTTCTCCGATCTAAAGGTTTTTCATCACGTAATCCGCCATTACAGGAGTTCTCGACATTAACCTGTAAGCTGGTCATACACAGGGCTGTCATATTGGGATGCATTCTATCGCGCATGTTATGATTACATCAAGAACGTATGTAAACACGTGATTAGTGGCACTTCTTGGAGACAGAGGGTAAGCAACCTGAATATAAACCAGCCGGTACAATGACATTGCTAATGACCCACACTGACTGTTTCCTTGGTCTCAGAGAAAGTAGTAAGAACTGAACTCGGACTGCTATGAGTGCACAAGTGCAGATTTCCTCAGTTCTGAAACTAAACAATAGCGCCAGTTAGATCCTATTTATAGTGCAAGGATAAATTCTTTGATGAAGTATCTGGGACTGTGTGATGGTCTGTTGTGTCCTGCAAACAAGATTACTGAAACTCTGGACACACGGTTATCGTGATAGGGTGTTCACCAGCAGCAGTGTCGGCACACCGGAGATGTTAGCCCATGTAGTGGAGGGGGCAATGTGCGTGGCATCTACCGTTCTTAGGTCTGAAATATATAAAACAATTTGATATTACCTATCGATATTTCTGCAGGATGATATGAAAATTCTCAGAAATGAAACCACATGTTCATATGTTACTGTAGCATACCTTCTCGTATATCAAAAGAGCTCTTTACCAAACATCTCTTTCAAAGATTTTTCTCAACTGCTTTGGATGTCTATAAGCCTACACGAACTTACATAAGAGAAAACATCCTCATTAACGGTTTTTGTCTGGTTGGTACAATTTTACCTAATCTTTCTATGTTTCGTTTCCAGTGGAAAACGTACGTGTCTCATGTACACATGTAGTCGGAAGTCGGATATGGTGCTTAAACTACTTTATGTGTACCAATCAAGGAAGGTACAATGAAGGACATTTCTGAAGTGGGTGTTGTTGTTGCAGCCGCCCCCGACCA
Organism: Haliotis asinina; assembly: GCF_037392515.1. NCBI lineage: Eukaryota > Metazoa > Mollusca > Gastropoda > Lepetellida > Haliotidae > Haliotis > Haliotis asinina. The sequence continues at coordinate 65,777,940 of NC_090287.1, read as the reverse complement.
GATGGTGGTGACGTGGGTGACTCTCGACAAGGCCGGCACCGCCACTGTCAACTACGGAGAGGGGAAACTCGATCAGACCCAGTATGGCACCACCACCGTGTTTACTGATGGTGGCACCGAGAGGCGTGTTCTCTACATACACCGTGTAACGCTGTCGGGTCTGACCCTTGGACACCAGTATAGTGAGTAGTTGTAGATCTTGCCCCGAGAGGCGTGTTCTCTACATACAACGTGTAACACTGAGAGGTGTGTAACAGACGGATCTGACCCATTGACACCAGTATAGTTTGTAGTTGTAGATCTGGCACCGAGAGGCGTGTAACACTGTCGAGTCTGAATGTTGGACACCAATATAGTTAGTAGTTGTAGGTCTGTTGATGGAATGCCATCATTTACGTGTTCCAGCGTACAGATGCGGGAGTGACGCCGGCTTCAGCTCCCTCCTCACCTTCAGGGCGATGCAAGGCGGCAGTGACTGGAGCCCCAGACTTGCTGTCTTCGGTGACCTTGGCAATGAGAACCCACGTGCATTGCCCTACTTACAAGAAGAGGCCGAGGCTGGACACTTTGATGCCATTCTCCACGTGGGTACGTGACAAACATTGGCATATCGTCACGTATGTACGTGACAGACATACGCAGGTGGCAACTAGACGTAGGTGCGTGACAGACTGATGTTGGTGATATCTCCAGGTAGTTACACGACAAACATATCATCGTATCTACCACGGTAACGTGAAAGGTGTGCATGTGTATGTGAAAGTATGTTTGCTAGGTTGATGCACGTGTGTTCATGTATGTGTAGGATCGTCTCCATAGAAATTCCCCCAGATATACCAGGACGATATGAAAGGAATCCTCTGACTTGTTCACAAATGGAGACTGTGAAAATAGGTTTTTCAAAGGAAAATGATATTCAAGCGCCCATACAGGCACCACATCTGCAGGACATATTGGAGATGAAGCACCACATTGTTTCCCCTGTCTCGCCATCATCTGTCATCTCTGGACATTTGGCTGACGAGGCCAACAACACATGCCACCTGATACACCAAGGACGTCACTTGTTGTAGTGCTGTCCTAGACGCTGGGCAGGTGTAATGGCAAGTGGACGAAACGCTTGGTCCACACGATGGTGATTTCTGACCCCCAACTTTCAACCTGGTCGGCGATTGTGTCTGTGTGCGTTTGTAGGTACATGCATGGGTGCGCTTACGTTTTACTAACGTAATTCCTAAACACGTACATTTTTGTTTTTACAGGGGACTTTGCCTACGACTTTGACACCGTGAGTATCACCTGCAGGGTAGAGGAAGTGTCGTGTGTGGATAGTGGTGAAAGTGAAGTATTTTCTGTAGATAGTGGGGGAATATGGTGTCCTTCCTTTCTGTGGGTTATGGGGGAGGGAGATAGAGATGGCGCGTTAAGGACAGAACTGATGCCATGTATTGTTTTCAGGACAATGCCCGCCTCGGCGATGAGTTTATGCGGCAGATAGAGCCCGTGGCCGCCATGGTTCCGTACATGGTGTGTGTTGGTAACCACGAACACGCATAGTGAGTACTTCCGGTATTAGCTGTTATCACAGGACTAACTTCATACTATCAACCTGTCGCCACACTTTATGTTGTGCGATAACCCAGTTCGTGTGAATTTACTGATTACATGAATATGGAATAAAGTTGTTGTTTCAACACAGCCAGATTAACAGATTAACTGCATTTAAGTATAAAGTTCAGTACAGTAGCCAGAGTTTGTATGATAGTGGAAGTAATAATGATAATGGTGATAATAAATTTACATCAAGGCCAAGGGTGTTGGAAGATCGAATAATTTCAACCTGTCCATCCAGTCTAAGTTTGGTTGAGCCATCTGTATTTTCATCACTGACCTTGTTGCTATTGTATTCGTAGCGCCCCTGACCATTGTACTGCCACCCTTTAAGTTCTATTATTTTTGCTGTTTTTCAGTATCTTGTATTAATTAAAACAACTAGTTAAATTTAGGAGACAGCTGTTACCTGTGTGATATTTCCCTTTTGTTGTTTTTACGGACACATTTCTGATTTACCCAAGTCAGAACAGTGTCTTTGAAATAAAGGAGACTATTAACCGAGATCTGCACAATGCTACCTATATAACCATGTTCTCTGGCACACCGTCATGTTGGACCTCTCAGTTCGCTGCGGACAGTTGTGTCCCTTTGATATGCTGGTATCCTGTGAGCGTGGGTTCGAATCTCGGTTTGCCGGGGCCATGTTTCCAGGGTTTACAGCACCATGTCGAGCTCTAAGACCTGCATCAATTCGTGCATTCCTCGTGTGGTGTAACTGAAACACTGGTTATGGCAGCAGGCTCAGCCCTGACTGAACATGGTCCGCTCCTTCTTCCGTGTAGTCCAAGGAGGTTGTAGTCCACCCTTTGATGATCACCTCGCCCCTGACGTACACGTGTAGAGGCTGTGTAAAGTGGGACATGGATCATATACTCACACACAAATAATAATAATCTCCTCTTTCAGCAACTTCTCCAACTACAGGAACAGGTTCACCATGCCTGGCGGAGACGGAGAAGGGATGTACTTCAGGTAGGAGCGTGAAACCAAAACAAACCACGAGTGGCGATTTTCTGTTGTAGGAATGGACATCGGTACAGCTTGTTCATCTTGACCTGATCAAGTCAATACTAATGGTTCGCGTGACAATGTTATATTTGGTTGTGCCTATTATTGAGCAGGGGTGCGCCTTTGTCAATTGATTGTCAATATGTCTGAACGGTTGACGTTTGACACTTCAGTGTCGAGAAATCGTCAGCAATGTCCTAACTTTCTTTAATATTCGTTTAGTGTTTCCGATATATGCATGCTTCGCCTGAACGCAACATTAATTTAATGTTGCATCTGATTAATGAAATTAACCTGCCGTTTGTGCCATTTGACCTTCCGGGTCATGCATATGGAGAGTGGCTCAGGTCAAGGTTAACAAGCTGCATCATGGTACATTACAAGAAACCGAACTGCTTATTACATGTTAATAGCTTTAAAATATAATCCCAGATATTGAAAGCCTCAAACGTGAATGGGTTCTCCTTTTGCTCCCTTGTTTCAATCAGAGAGAGAGAGTGAGAACGTCACACACATGCGTCACACAGTCACATGCGAGAGAGTGAGTGAGAGAGGGGGGGGGGGGGGAGAACGTCACACACAGGCGTCACACAGTCACATGTGAGAGAGTGAGCGAGAGAGAGAGAGGGAGGGGAAGAGAACGTACACACATGCGTCACACAGCCACACTGGCCCATGGTATCACACTACTGCAGCTGGAACATCGGCCCCGCCCACATCATCAGTTTCTCCACCGAGGTGTACTACTACGGCGTGAGCACAGAGAGTATCCGTGCCCAGTACGAGTGGTTGCAGAAGGACCTCCAGGAGGCCAACCTCCCAGCCAACAGAGCCGCGCGTCCGTGGATCATAGTGATGGGCCATAAGCCCATGTACTGCTCTAACAGAGACACAGGGAAACTTTGTGACAACCCCGACAACCCGGTAGGTGGTCAACATGGTTGTGATGCCATCGAATCTGATCGAATTTCTTATTCCCTGACTTAACATTGTGTTCCCGGCGTCAGCGTGACAGTAACAACCTGTGCTAATGCTTGACTAAGTTACACAGCCATGTGTCACTGAATGATGACAACTGTAGGCTATGTTCACGTTCTGGAGATGTGTCTGATCACAGATTAGAAACGGCAACAAGTACTACCCAGCCAGTCTGGAGGAGCTGTTCTACAAGTATGGCGTGGATCTGGAGTTCTATGCTCATGAACATTCCTACGAGCGGCTGTGGCCGGTGTACAAGACCAAGGTACGTAGACTTTACTGCATCCACAGATGATCACAATATGTGGAGAATTTACGTGTGCTTTCCGTCTTGATTACATTTGCCGACTAGAAGCCACGTGTGATGACTACATTCTGTGCTAATGCAAGTCGTAAGAGGTGACTAACGGGATCGGGTGGCCAGGCTCTCTGACGTGCTTGACACACGTCATCGTATTCCAGTTGCTGAGATCGATGCTCATAGTGTTGATCACTGGGTTGTCTGGCCCAGTTACTATTATTTCCAGCTATATAGGTGGAATTGTGCCGGTTGCGGCGTAAAACTAAACTTACTCTCTCATTTCAGTGAACAGCGCACTCTGGTGACAGGTGCCATGTGTTCACGTCAATTCAACTTCTGATGTTCTTTGGACCATTGTTTTTTACATGACTCGCTGTTTTTGTTTTCTTTTCAGATATGCAACGGCAGCAGTGACAAACCCTACGTGAATCCTCAGGCGCCCGTACATATTGTCACTGGATCAGCCGTGAGTAGATAGCATGCTGGTTCCAATGCAGATGCAAAAACTGATGGGTAGGCGGATCCAACGCGGGGTTGGGGGTGCGCATTGAAACTCGAGTGACATTGAAGTGTGCACATCCACTTTCTCACTGGTGTGCACATACTCCCCCTACCATCCCTCAACCCCACCCCCAACCCCCTTTCTCGAAAAACTGTATCCGCCCCTGCTTTTTTTCCCGAAGTCCACGTGGAGTAAAGGGTGCTACACTATTTGTTCACAGGGTGACAGAGAGGGACAGACCAAGTTTTTACATACAGTTTTACCCTGGTCTGCCTTCCACTCGGACGACTATGGCTACACCCGGGTGACGGTGCAGAATGCAACTCATCTGTACATGGAGGAGATGTCAGTAGACAAGGTTTGTACCTCCACAAGTCACTATGTGATATCTGGTGTATTCGTAGGCACCACATATTGCACAACACGTGATCTATCTGGTGTATTTGTAGGCATCTCATATTGCACAACACGTGATCTATCTGGTGTATTTGTAGGCATCTCATATTGCACAACACGTGATCTATCTGGTGTATTTGTAGACATCACATATTGCACAACACGTTATCTGACTGATGTCTTCGTAGGCACCACATATTGCACAACACGTGATCTGTCTGGTGTATTTGTAGGCATCACATATAGCACAACACGTGATCTATCTGATGTATCTGTAGACATCTCATATAGCACAACACGTGATCTATCAGGTGTATCTGTAGCCATCTCATATTGCACAACACGTGATCTATCTGGTGTATCTGTAGGCATCTCATATTGCACAACACGTGATCTGTCTGGTGTATTTGTAGGTATCACACATGGCACAACACGTTATCTGTCTGGTGTATTTGTAGGCATCACATATTACACAACACATGATCTATCTAGTGTATCTGTAGGCATCTCATATTGCACAACACGTGATCTATCTGGTGTATCTGTAGGCATCACATATTGCACAAGACGTGATCTGTCTGGTGTATTTGTAGGCATCTCATATTGCACAACACGTGATCTATCTAGTGTATCTGTAGGCATCTCATATTGCACAACACGTGATCTATCAGGTGTATCTGTAGCCATCTCATATTGCACAACACGTGATCTATCTAGTGTATCTGTAGGCATCTCATATTGCACAACACGTGATCTGTCTGGTGTATTTGTAGGTATCACACATGGCACAACACGTGATCTGTCTGGTGTATTTGTAGGCATCTCATATTACACAACACATGATCTATCTGATGTATTTGTAGGCACCAGACATTACACAACACGTGATCTATCTGGTGTATTTGTAGGCATCAGACATTGCACAACACGTGATCTATCTAGTGTATCTGTAGGCATCTCATATTGCACAACACGTGATCTATCTGGTGTATCTGTAGGCATCACATATTGCACAAGACGTGATCTGTCTGGTGTATTTGTAGGCATCTCATATTGTACAACACGTGATCTATCTGATGTATTCGTAGGCATCACATATTGTAAAACACGCGATCTATCTGGTGTATTCGTAGGCATCACATATTGTACAACACGTGGTCTATCTAGTGTATCTGTAGGCATGTCATATTGCACAACACGTGACCTATCTGGTGTATTTGTAGGCATCACGCATTACACAACACATGATCTATCTAGTGTATCTGTAGGCATCACACACTGCACAACACGTGATCTGTCTGGTATATTTGTAGGCATCACATATTGCACAACACGTGATCTATCTGATGTATTTGTAGGCATCAGACATTACACAACACGTGATCTATCTGGTGTATTTGTAGGCATCAGACATTGCACAACACGTGATCTATCTAGTGTATCTGTAGGCATCTCATATTGCACAACACGTGATCTATCTGGTGTATCTGTAGGCATCACACATTGCACAACCCGTGATCTGTCTGGTGTATTTGTAGGCATCACACATTACACAACACGTGATCTATCTAGTGTATTTGTAGGCATCTCATATTGCACAACACGTGATCTGTCTGGTGTATTTGTAGGCATCACATATGGCACAACACGTGATCTATCTAGTGTATTTGTAGGCATCGCACATTGCACAACACGTGATCTGTCTGGTGTATTTGTAGGCATCAGACATTGCACAACACGTGATCTTTCTGGTGTATTTGTAGGCATCGCACAATACACAACACGTGATCTACCTGGTGTATTTGTAGGCATCATGCATTACACAACACGTGATCTATCTGGTGTATTTGTAGGCATCACATATTGCACAACACGTGATCTATCTGGTGTATTTGTACGCATCAGATATTGCACAGCACGTGATCTATCTGGTATGCTTGTACGAATCAACATATGATATATTTTTGCAGACACATACTACACAGCACGTGGATAATGTAAATGTACAGTCATATATTTGAGACGGTTAATTTATTTTGTTTTCATTTTATACAGAAGGGAGCTGTTATCGATAAAGTGTGGATTGTACGCGACTCACATTCTGCTGGCCAGTTCAACTGTCAGGTGGTACCCACGTAGAGGAAGCGCACCACCTTACAGGGTTACCTCCCCTCCAGGAAAACATGATTAGCAAATCAGCAGCCCATCGATAACTTTACCGTCATGTGATATACATATATATACTTTGCACACTTACAACTTTCATATTGGTGAAACCATTTTAATAATCAATAAACATTAAACTTATCATTACTATGATTATTTGGATTGAGAGCATAGTAGTAAGCGGGAACACCAATATTCAAGATAAATCTAACTATATGATACAAAGTACCTTTTGCTATATGATGAACGTACAGTGTAGCAACATGATACAAGTACCATATAGATGTATGATACAAGTACCATATAGATGTATGATGCAAGTCCAGTTTAGCTGTATGATTTTAGCAGTGCGTGCGTGCGTGCGTGCGTACGTGTGTAAGGTTGAAAATATATGACAAAACCTGTTCCGAGATCAGTTTTATTGGTATCATCGTATTATGAATACAAATCAGGTATTTCGTACTGATAAGAAGGGTGTGCATTTTTTATGAGAGCTTCAGACTCTCTGAACGCAACGTCTAATGTCTTGTATTGCCATCTATATATTACAGCCTACCATATGTAATGCTCAATGTCTACGTGTCTAATGTGCAATATACCGTAAATGATGTATACGTTAGACATGTCGCACGCGTGCACGTGCCACGCGCGTTTTATTGTCCTGACACTTCACACATGCATTACAATCTAGATAGTGGACACGCTATTCACTGTGTATTACCATATAGTGTATTCGTCAGACACGTGTCAGACGTGTTTAGCTCAAATCATATGTAAGATCTACACGTGCCACATGTTCATATACACTAGATAATGTGTACGTCCTACGTTCTATGCGCTACTTAATGTGTCGGTTCTACACGAGTCACAAGACCATATGCTCTAGAAAATGTGTAAGGTGTAAGAAATCTGGAGATGTAAGAACAGGCTGAAGTAGATTGTTGTGAATAGTAAGACATTCAGTAAAAAATATGCTCTAGAAAATGTGTAAGGTGTAAGAAATCTGGAGATGTAAGAACAGGCTGAAGTAGATTGTTGTGAATAGTAAGACATTCAGTAAAAAATATGCTCTAGAAAATGTGTAAGGTGTAAGAAATCTGGAGATGTAAGAACAGGCTGAAGTAGATTGTTGTGAATAGTAAGACATTCAGTAAAAAATATGCTCTAGAAAATGTGTAAGGTGTAAGAAATCTGGAGATACAGGAACATGTTGAAGTAGATTGTTGTGAACAGTAAGACATTCAGTATAAGATATGCCATTTCTACATAATACTTAATTCTTACACATCAACGTTTTACACATCCAGTGTCTACTACTACCTCGCCATAGTCATTCATTAATCTGATATGTGTACATAACTGAGTGGATGGGACCTAATGAGGTTTAATCGTGGAGTAAGGCATCCGTTATCATATCCATTGTGTCGTCGTTGTTAAAGATGATGGAAGGGGTGTTAGTTAACGCTCCGTCGTGTACAGACAAGACATCTGTCAGTGAGTGTATGTCCGAGTAGGCAGGGAGCTGACCATAGGGGGGAGATGTCCAGACCAGCCCATCAGCAGAACACTGGCCCCCACCCGCAGCACTGAAGGGATACGGGGGCGCCGGCCTCGTCACAGACTCGCAGAAATTGTCTCCTCCCACACACGGATTGATGCAGTGCTCCAGACGGCTGCTGTTGTCTCTATCTGTACAACTCCCCGCATGTTGTACAGTGTGTTGTATGGAGAGGATAGCATCGCCACATTGAACAAGGTCACTAGCGGGTTGTTTGGCGTTATTAATACCCAGAACACTATCAGTACCTTCAGTGGACAGCCTTGACTTGTAGCTGGGACTTGTGTCGGTCTCACCCAGCGAGTCACACACATTACTATTGTAACCACCTTGTACACTACCGGGTGTAGTTACCTGGTCCGGGACAGGGCTCTCATGACAGCCCTGTCTACTATCCATTACACGGAAAGGATGGCTGTCCACTGTGTCGCCATCCTCAACAGGCATCCCACGGCCATGCGGGGTACTGGTCGGAATGTCTGTCACGGCGTCTGTGACGCTGTTAGTGGCAACGCCAATACCGTCTGTAGTAACGTGATTCTGAGAGTCAGTAACACCTGCGTCCCCCACCGCCTGTGGACCACCTTCAGCAGTACTGCATGACTCTCCGAGGACCTCCCGCAGGGCCGCGATATAGTTGACAGCCAGCCGCAGTGTGGTGATTTTGGTCAGATTGGCACCGTCAGCCGCCGGGCCACACTGGGTCGGCAACACTGTCTGCAGCTCCTGGAACGCAGTGTTTATTTCCTTCATGCGACCCCTCTCCCGAGAGTTGGCGGTTTTCCGACGGTATTTACTGAGGGGTGGTGGACGCGACTTGGGTTTGGGTTGTTTAGGAGCAACCAGCCTTTCCTCTGTCTCTAGGCGAGTCACCAGTGTCTTCTGACGCAGGTTGTATTTCCCTCTCTTGGGCCTTTTGGCAGGTGGCTCTGATTCCACGTCCGTGGTCTCTTGACAGTCGGCGTTGCCATCGTCCACATTCGCCATGGTGTACTGAGCTGTAAGTGTAATTCTGGAATCAGAAATAGCATCAGCAGACTAGTATCTGGTGCCCAGGTAGATGGTGTATAATCACAGAACGACAATCAGTACAAGTCTGTGATAAATCAGACAATGTCACATCCTTTGTGGCCATGTGTGTACATGTGTGTGTGTGTGTGTGTGTGTGTTGCATATAAAGACTATGGTTGTATGTGTTACACATAGCACACACTCACACATGAACACACACGCACACAAGAACACACACGCACACAAGATGCACGCTGAGGTTTTCAAAAACTTACGTCTTGTCGACTCTGTAAGAGTTGAACGATAGCCTCTTGATTTATATGAACGGTTTTCGTCAAATGGATGATTTCAGTCTGTCACTCTTTAACCATAAACATCAACATCAAGGTGAGATAGGTGATTTAGGAGACACACACATCCTGTTGAGGCTGGACCTTAAGAAGACACATATCCAGGTGAGGTTGGTCCTTTAGAAGACACGCATATCCAGGTGAGGATGATCAATTAGGAGACACAGACTTCCAGGTTGGTCTTTTAGGAGACACACACATCCAGGTGAGGTTGGTCATTTAGGACACACAGACATCCATTGAAAACATGTATGTTGGAATGGTCGGTTGAAGATGTACTCACACATATCCAGGTGGGAGAATGTCGGTCATGTGGCTAGAGAGAGAGAGAGGTGTAGTGTGTTAATGGTGCACATTCAGGCAGTGAATGCATCTCTGTCTCAGCTGCATCAGGTCGCCAACACTAGATTATCCTTGTCATCATTTTCTCCCGATAACTTGTGTTTAGCACTGCAGTATTCCTTCAGACGAGAAGGTTATAACATTTGTTCAGATAATTGTATCTTTTCAAAATAAACTATCCCTTCTTCAGGTCACAGGTCAAGCCTTGTTAACGTTGTCACGTGCCTCCAGGTCACTGCACATCTTTAAGGGTATGGTCCTCCCCCAGTCGGGTAATACACGTGTATTCTGTGTGATGGTATGACACAGGTACTGAAGGTAGCTGGTCGCTGCCACGCCCCATGTCCTCGCTCCTGTGTCTGTCAAGCTTGGACAGAAGCCAGGCTCGACTGGAATGTGAGCGTCCTGACCGGGCAGTCAGACAGACAAGTAGATCGGGCCCATCCCACTCAGCCCAGCCAGTGGAGCGTGCATACCTACATATGTCTTGCCGCGTACATTGTCACGCTCTCCCCTCTCTCATACATAACCAAACAGGCAGGCTTTGTTCCCCAGCCATCGCCGCATCTACCCGAACAATACCCGTCTATTTAGCGGACGCCGAGCGAGAAGCAACTGAAAGATGATACGTCAGGCTGCTACCTCTCCACCACCGGTCGACGTCGACAGACCTACCCAGTCAATCAAGCACGCACGAGCGAGCCCTCCACACAGGTGTAAGTGATCAACATACACTTGCCTCAAAAACATTCACGGGACGTGCGGAAGGGGGCATCTTATGACAAAAATAAGAAATACGGCGCTTCTTCCGAGTATGCCCTTCAGGTTCCTCATGGAGCCGAACAACAAAAAGTTATAAACAGAAGCTCGAGTTAGTGCAAGCAAGTGGTACTGTATATGCTGTTTAAAAAAAGGAAATTGGAATTACATAATGCACGTTAAATTGTCTGACCTTGGTCTCCAACATTACAATAACATACATGTTGATTATCATATTCCCTTTGTTGTTTGGGAAGTAACACGTAACTAATTCGATCGTTTTAACTCATCTTAGATGATTCTATTTCAAACGTAAATCGTACCAATAGATATGGAGGTAAAAAGTTAAGTATTACCTTTAAAGATGGGATCCTTATATTATTTATTTAATCACATGCCTCGCTATTATGGCACTTTGTAGATGTGGTGCTGCTCATCTACATGCAGGAAGCAACATATTTTATTGAAGATGCGTTTCATGTTTTACTGCACTTTCCACTGCATTCTATTTAAAGATATGTCATTTTCAGGAAATGTCAGCAGCATATTGTTCTTTGTATGCCATTTTGTGATCTTGATAAGATTAGACTTTTACTGTCCAGGCCACACGTGTCTTTAAATAGAGCCCAAACCTGATTTGGTATTGTACGCCAGCGACGTGCCCTTTATGTACACTTCATTTTCACCTGTCTTCACAAGAGTTGCCATTTAATAAACTTTCAAGACAAAAGTATGCAGATATTAGTTTAGATAGGTTAGATAACAGCGGCGGTTAGCAAGGGGAATACTCCCCCATACTGTTTTCTCTATGTGTCATACTTATACGAATGCATTGCTAGGAGTGTTTGTGAGGACACATTAAGACCCATTACTACATCAAAGGAAAATATGTTTTAAAGGACCACTAAACTCAGTTTTTGGTACTCTTTTTATCACTGCACATGAAAGACTTCTGGTTAGTCATAAACGAAACACTATTTTTAAAAAAAACAAACAAACAAACAAAAAAAAAAAAACAAACAACAACTTGTGGTTAATCAATACCAAGCGCTTAAAAGTTGCTAAAAAGCCGTCCGCTCCTCTCTCGCCCGCAAACGAAACCGCAGACAGGTTACGTAACTCTGTCGCCAGAGCCCTACAGTGACGTCATAGAAGGAACGATTTCCAGTTAAATGTATGGAAAATGTGTAGGAAGCTCGTCATTTCTCTGATTTTTCGAAGTCACCAAAGACATGCCGAATTGTTGTGTTGCCGTTAATTGTTCCTTGGGGTCGGGTGATGGTGTCACTATGCACAGATTTCCGCCAGACTCCGTAGTTTGTGCTTAAATTGGTTGTTAGTGTTTGCGAAGTGAGCGTTGTGCAAGCCTGTGGTATATACTAAATCGGATGGTTCTCCCCCTACCACGCTTCCAGGATAGAAAATGGAGTTCAAGTTTCATCGAGTTTATAAAATCAAGACTGCTTACTACACATTGCTGACCAAAAGGATTTTGCATGGATATAACGCTTTCTTCCTCGGAAACGAGGTTGTGGTCGAAGTGACAATATTATCGTAAGTAATATTATATTGACCCTTATATTGACCGATTCCAGGAGTGAAATTGTTATGTTATAAGCAATGTCATGTAAAATCCTAATGTCCATCAATAAAATACATATTTTACTATAAGTAGAAAGTAATTTTGCTTTTGTAAGTCGGTAAAAACAAACTTAAAAAGCATTCATCCTCAGACAGGGCGCCGCCATTTTTGAAAATCGTGAAGTCACGGGCTAAAGTCCGTTAGAAAATCAAAACTACTTTTTACTGGTAGTTAAATATGCATTTGAATCATGGCCCAAAGGATTTTACATGACACAAATTTTAACATGAGGACTTCTTCCAAGCAAGGTGGGGGTCGAAGTGACATTTATATTGCAAGCAATGTTAGATTGACCTCCACCTCACTTCCAAGAGTGAAATGTTTATGTTATAAGCAACGTCATGCAAAATCCTATTGTCCATCAATAAAATACATACTTTACTATAAGTAGAAAGTAATTTTGCTTTTGTAAGTCGGTGAAAACAAACTTAAATAGCATTCATCCCAAGACAGGGCACCGCCATTTTTGAAAATCGTGAAGTCAAATCCATTTGAATTAATGAGATTATGGTTTGTTCTCATCAAGTTAGAAAATCAAAACTACATAAATATGTATTTGAATCATTACCAAAAGCAGTTTGCGTGACACAATCTGTAACATAACCTAAGCGAGTTCGGGGTCGAAGTGAAAATACTGCGCGATAAATTTCTTCACTTGCTAAATTTACTTGGTTTATAACGTTCACTCACCAGTATGTAGACACTTGTCAATATACGTCTTTATACTTGGTCTCAAAATCCTAATTATGTTATAATCATACTTGTCTTCATTTTGAAACTTAATAAACAGAAGCGATCTGCGAATGTATAACAGGAATGTAATATGTAGACATTTCATAGTTTGCCTGTATGAATCATAATTCGCACTCACGCCCTAGTGTATGTCGTCTGCATCATTCCACTTCACGACGAAAACAATGATTCTGTTGAAAGCTACGACAACTTATTAAAAACAAAAAATGCAAATATTAAAATTAAAGTTATAGGAGCAATATCAGGCTATTACCTTCTTCGAGGAATGTATCCATCAATATCCACAAAAAACAAGTGATGTATAATTCATCTGCAGATTAGCGACACCATTGATTTTGACAGAATCGTCTATGAAAACAAGGGTTGTAACTCGAAAACTAGGCAAAGCAGGAGACACAGCTAAATGATAGTAGATCGTGAGAACATATAGCTTTCATTTTTCTCAACAGCTTTCGCGATTTCAGGTTTGTACAAATAGTTTAACCCCTGAAATGTAGATGAATACTGCACGGACCCTCATTTCCATACCTACTATTACGTCACTCAGACGAGCCGCTCTGATTGGTTGAAATTTCGTTTGCGGCTGAGAATTGTGCACTGTTGACGAAAAGGTCGATTTAAGGTAATTAAGGATCGAAATGAGCAGTTTTAATTACGGGGTTTCATTTATAACGATGTCAGCAAGTGATTTTACATTTTGTACCCTATTAGAGTATATGTGACCTTTAAAGTTTTCTTAACTGCCTCTAAACAACATAATCTCTTGATTGCTTGGTTATCCCGCATGCCAGGGTACCAGGGTTACATGGTTTCACGCCAGGGTGCCAGGGTACCTAAGTTACATGGTCTCATGCCAGGGTACCAGGGTTACATGGTCTCATGCAAGGGGTACCAGGGTTTCACAGCCTCACGCCAGGAGTACCAGGGTTACATGGTTTCAACCTGGTCTCAACGCCAGGGGTACCAGGGTTACATGGTCTCATGCCATGGTACCAGGGTTTCACAGCCTCACGTCAGGGGTACCAATTTTACATGGTCTCACGTCAGGGTACCAGGGTTCCACAGCCTCACGTCAGGGGTACCAAGGTTACATGGTCTCATGATAGGGTACCAGGGTTTCACAGTCTCACGTCAGGGGTACCAATTTTACATGGTCTCACGTCAGGGTACCAGTGTTTCACAGCCTCACGTCAGGGGTACCAAGGTTACATGGTCTCATGATAGGGTACCAGGGTTTCACAGCCTCACGCCAGGGGTACCAGGGTTACTCGGTCTCACGCCAGGGTATCAGGGTTTCACGGCCTCACGTCAGAGGTACCAGGGTTACACGATCTCACGCCAGAGTACCAGGGTTACACGGTCTCAGCCTGGTCTCACGCCATGAGAACCAGGTGTACCAATGGTACCAGTGTCTCACGCCTGGGGTATAATGTGTACTGTGTCTTACAGAAAGGATACCACGGGAACTAAGTTTCACGCTTAAGGTACCACGGCAACTGGCTCTCACGCCAGGAGTACCACGGGAACTGTGTCTCAAGACAAGAGCACCACGGGAACTGCGTCTAATGCCAGAGGTACCAAGAGTACTGTGTCTCACACCAATGTGTGGCATCAGAAAGCATTTACATGTTTAAACGAATTGTACAAATTACGGTGTCTTCATGGATTGTCATGTACTTGCCATAGGCACATTTCCTGGAACAGTTGGTAAGGCCACAGGAACGGGTGATTCGAATATGTGGGATTACATTCCTGAAAGCAAATTATATTTTCTCCTTGATGATTCAACTTGATGGGGCATTGCAGTGGCGTTTCAAAGGTAATATAGTTAAAGTTGTGGATATGTTTACATAGCTGGAAATTGCCCTGTATTATTATGATCAGTTCGATTAATTGAGTGGTCAGAGTTGATAAGTTCTCTTCTATTTATGCGACAATGTCAGGTTTCTGAGGTCATATAAGACGTCGACTGTTGAAGTGTTATTGCACCACGGGAACTGCGTCTAATGCCAGAGGTACCAAGAGTACTGTGTCTCACACCAATGTGTGGCATCAGAAAGCATTTACATGTTTAAACGAATTGTACAAATTACGGTGTCTTCATGGATTGTCATGTACTTGTCATAGGCACATTTCCTGGAACAGTTGGTAAGGCCACAGGAACGGGTGATTCGAATATGTGGGATTACATTCCTGAAAGCAAATTATATTTTCTCCTTGATGATTCAACTTGATGGGGCATTGCAGTGGCGTTTCAAAGGTAATATAGTTAAAGTTGTGGATATGTTTACATAGCTGGAAATTGCCCTGTATTATTATGATCAGTTCGATTAATTGAGTGGTCAGAGTTGATAAGTTCTCTTCTATTTATGCGACAATGTCAGGTTTCTGAGGTCATATAAGACGTCGACTGTTGAAGTGTTATTTGGTCTGTGAGGCCAGCCCCGTAGAGTCCGTCAGTCGCGGGGACGAAGCTGGCAGACAAATTGAGAAACTGACTCCAGCTAAACAATTAACAAGTTATGTTCACAGACTGAAATTGACAAATTTAGCTAACCCTGACATTTTCAGGCAATTATGTGCATTCAGTGGCCTAGGCGAGGAAATATCCGCCATGGATTCCAATGAAAGGTTTAGAATCAGTCGTGGTCTATACCTGGCAACTGCAACCTCCAGGTACCATGAGTAGATTACATCTATGATGTACAAGACAACACACATTCGCCATTTGTATGTTTCAATACACCTGATTGTCGTAAAACAGTAATTAAAACGTTCAAATCTAATACAGTCTCGGGGCCTGATGCTTGTAGAAACCATTTCTATTAGAGATGAATATCTCAAGGCGATTCAATTTGTCCCTTACTTTTCTACTTGTCACTCAATCTTTTAGCATTTTTCTTATAAAAATAGGATGGTAACTATTCGGGACCTCCTGAGCATGGTTCCTAAACGTCTCCTTGTTGAGACCTTTTCGACATGTCTTTCGGCCGCGACAAATGCAACTTGCTCGATTTGTAACGTGGATAGGTCTTCAACAGCTGAGAGATGCAGGATTAAGGCACCAGAGTAACATATAAAATATAACTCACCGGCAAAAGAAAGCGTTCCAAAAGTTACCATTTCGCAATTTTTATAGAAGACATTCACGTGCACATCGTGACTAAAGCGTCAAAGTGGTCAGTTGTATAAGCCATCATTTGTGGACTGTGTCAGAGTTTCACATGCACTAAGGGTGTGAAAGTTAGTGAGTGGACAGGTTACACATGCAATTTGAAAACGATCATCACAGATATGTCACGACTATCAGAAGTTGAACGTGCTAGAGTTGTACATACGCCAACGTTGCAAGAACCTTCGGCTGCACCCGTGTAGCCGTCTCTCGACTGCTGCGACGTTACAGGCAGACTGGGCAGACACAGAACAGACCAAGAAGTGGGAGACCGCGTGTAACAACATCAGTTGAAGACCGGCATTTGAGGACGTTACACCTGCGAAACCGTTTCCCGACGGTAACGTCATCACGGCGAATTCCCTTGATCACCGTGTCAGTCGATACACCGTGGCTAGACGTCTTCGGGGAGCAGGTATCAGAGCCTACAGACACTTCAAAGGACGTGTTGACCCCTGAACACAGATTGTGTTGGGCCTGACTTCTTCATGTTGTCAGGACCAACGTGAACGTTCTGCAGTCGCCAACACGTTCTCCAGACATTTCCCCTATCGGGCACATGTGGGGCGCACTAGACAGGTGCGGAAACGCCCCGATCCACCACAGAATAGACACCAACTTGCACAACCTCTCCAAGGACGAATGGCGTCGAATAAAACGTGACCTTGTGCTAAATCTGACGTCTTCGGCTAGGTGGAGGCTGCGTGCCTGTAAATGATGCAAGGAAAGAACGTACAGGATACGAAAGTGATGATAGTGAACATTCATTGTGTGTAGGTCAGTACCTGTTTACATCCTCTATGTGTTTGACAACTGGTTTTCAGGACTTCCAGTGAACTTGGGCATGCCTGACGCCACATGTCTCTAGCTGTAGTATACGTGTGAGTTTCAGCTCAGGTTGAGTACAGCTGTTGTTAACACCAGTGTATTATGTTTGTGTGTCTAGGTACTCTGGGTCAATGACAATGGCCTCTTGTGAATATGATGAAGATTTTGAGGTACGCTGTAACTCATACTGAAGTATACTCCAAGTTCCAGTGTTATATCCAAATTATGTACTACTAAAACGGAATGGATGATTGTTGTTCTGAGATATGAACACTGTTGTAGGATGTGTCACAGACCTAGATATGGACAGTGTTGTAGGATGTGTCACAGACCTAGATATGGACAGTGTTGTAGGATGTATCACAGACCTAGATATGGACACTGTTGTAGGATGTATCACAGACCTACATATGGACACTGTTGTAGGATGTGTCACAGATCTGGTTATGGACACTGTTGTAGGATGTGTCACAGACCAAGATAAGGACACTGTTGTAGGATGTGTCACAGATCTAGATATGGACACTGTTGTAGGATGTGTCACAGACCAAGATATGGACACTATTGTAGGATATGTCACAGATCTAGATATGGACACTGTAGTAGTAGTAGTAGTAGTAGAAGTAGTAGTAGAAGTAGTAGTAGTAGTAGTAGTAGTAGTAGTAGTAGTAGTATGGACCCAGATATGGACACTGTAGTAGGATTTATCACAGACCTAGATATGGACACTGTCGTAGGATTTATCACAGACCTAGATATGGACACTGTGGTATGTAGGATGTGTCACAGACCTCCATATGGATAATGTTGTAGGATATGTCACAGGCCTAGATATGGACACTGTCGTAGGATTTATCACAGACCTAGATATGGACACTGTGGTATGTAGGATTTGTCACAGGCCTAGATTATATGAATATTCTCGTAGGATGTGTCACAGACCTAGATATGGATACTGTAGTAGGATATGCCACAGACCTAGATATGGATACTGTAGTAGGGTATGTCACAGACCTAGATATGGATACTGTAGTAGGGTATGCCACAGACCTAGATATGGATACTGTAGTAGGATATGCCACAGACCTAGATATGGATACTGTACTAGGGTATGTCACAGACCTAGATATGGATACTGTAGTAGGGTATGTCACAGACCTAGATATGGATACTGTAGTAGGGTATGCCACAGACCTAGATATGGATACTGTAGTAGGATATGCCACAGACCTCTAAACATTTTGGACATGGTTCCGGGGATCTCCATCAATAGAGACTTCCGGAAGAGAGTTACAACCTCTTGCAAGCAAACCTGACAACGAACATATTCGTAGTTTTACATGCTGGTATAAAATATTATCGTGATAGGAGAGAAAGACAAAATTCTGTATTGTTAGATAAGCTGTTTTGGAGTGATTTAAAGTAAGTACATGTAGTGTGAGATCCATTATAGTATGGTGCTGCAAGTGTATGCTGTCACTGATATGTTTATCATCAGATCTTGATCTGGTGTACCTGGGAAGCCATGTTGCCACCTATGAGAAGGCCGGCCTGTAAAATGGACTCTGTGTGTGGCATCCTCGTTAATACAGATGTGACACACGACAGGATACAAGTAGGTTACATGATGCTTCACTGACCCCATCAGGCCTTCATACTAATTCCCAGTCTGTGTATTAATGTTCTGTTTTTGTTCATCTTTAATTTTGTATCGCTGACTATCTGTAAGACTTTTACGACTACTTCACTCACTTGTATCTCACGATCGCTTTTTCGTTGTACAAATCCCCTCCTGAGTCTGACATTACTACAAAACAAAAGGGAGAAAGGGAAAAAAAGAAAAAAACTGATTCTTGGATAAGGACGGTAATTTAAACCTTTAATTTAGAGTTTTAACTGTAGACATCAACTACATTGATGCTGATACATGTTTATGAGCATAGACTAAACACGAACTAGTAGTATATATGGAATGCTAACTGGTAATTTAATCTTTATATTTCATCAGTACATGAGGGTGAAATATGTATCTTCTCATACTCAAGAAAGTAACAGCAGTCAGTTTGGTGAACTAAACTGAACTGGAGACAGGCTATTCATAGTTCGACTGGCGATGGAACATTTCGCTCAGATCCCTAAGGCTGACAGACTGGGATACAATAGGTGTGCTATATAACAGTCTTACACCCAACCCTCTCTCGTGTCTGGGGAACTCTCGCGTCACTGCAGTAATATGCTGGGTGGATCACAGAAGACTTCTTTGAGAGAAACAATGAAACAACTCCTAACGTTTACTATCCTCCAGGTTTACTGGCGTGCACACATGTCACCTTGCATAAGCTTATCTTTCATAAACAACATGTCTTAGAAATCTTATTTGTGATCAATACTCTCATTCACCTTCAACAGTCATTAAACAAATAGGAACACATACATCAAACAACAGAGACCCCTAAACAAAGTACAGACCAGGTCGATATCCAGGAGGAAAAAATCGTCACGGCTGTACGAGATTTGTGTTGCCGCGCCAAATCCGGTAATCCTGCCTAACAATGGCGACAGCTTGTGTTATCACACTATTCAGTGTACACCATGCAGTCCTTATTACTTCAAAAACAGTGCACAACTTCTACCGCCCTTCACAGGGGTCTGCTTTGGGGCGACGATTGTTGCATGTCAAGTTGAAAATAATACCAGTGGAAGACACACACACGTTTATGTATGAGTTCGTACTAAGGGTGGAGGCAAACATTCACAGCTGTCAACATGGATAATGTAAGTATATGCAAATACAGATCAAATATCAATCATGTCTGAGACCTACTTCAATGGACAAAGTATTATCCTCAATAGAGGACATATTTAAAGATTATCTACACGTGAGATAGAATCGGGAAGAACCAAATGTTGCCGCCGTAGAGGTTTACCACCTGATACTAACGCGTATCAACTCTCTCAGTACATAGTTAATGCATTTACTTCTGGAACTTTTCGTGGTCAAGATATCTCTTCGACAATAATATGTCGAGTATTTCAAGTTCAATTTCCTTTCAACGTTTACAATTCGTCGATTCAACCATCAAAAGTATCAGTTTCTCTCAAAACGCGGTTTAGAATTTTATTCATTCACAATTAATGACGTTGTAGCGGCTGATGATCTTCTGTAGATTTCTGCTTGCCTCCACCAAACAGGAAACTTGTTCCCTCAACTCATCAATGAGTATTTGAGCATTGCCCTGTGGGTCATCCTTTCCTGCAGTCTGACCCTTCAAGATGACCGCTTGAACTACATTTTCGTCAGACGTTTTAGACATGTTGTTAAAAGTGTCTGTTGCATTTGCAGCTAACGTGGCTACTTCATCCCGAAATACTTTCAGCTCCTCTTTGGTGGCTAAATCCTTTCTTAAAACTTTCAGTTCGTCTTTCGAAGCAGAATGTCTTTTTGATTCAAATATCAGATCCATCTTGGCAGCTTGAGTATCCACTTCAGCCAAAACCCGGTCAGTGTGTAGACGCAGGGCCTTGAACTGGCTTCTGAGTTGCGCTTCTGTGGGTAGAGACTGAGCCGATGTCACGGAGTCTTTCGCAGCAGTGAGTTTTCGGTGAAGGTCCTTGTAGCCCATCACTTCAAGGCCATGCAGGAAGGCAGGGAATGCAGCTGTACCTCTGAACATGAGGATATCCAGAAGTCTGTTAGTTCTCTCAACTCGGGTCGTGCCAGCGTCAATATGTTTCATATCGTCTAGGTCAATGACGTTCTTGGAGTAGAGAGTTCCGGTGATGTCCTTGGCGTCCAGCTCCACCTCTATGTCCATTATGTGTGTCTGGATGCACTTCTCATCTTCAGCAAGCATCTTACCCCGCTCTGCAGCCATGGTGTCTCCGGGAATCTGGAAGGTTATGAGGATAAAGAACTACACTGCATCTGCACCTCTCCTAACATACATTAGTATTCTGGAGACATAGATATCACAATCGTTTAGTGTCACTCCAGTAATCCGTTCATCACATCCAAGTCAGCAGCCTCTAGAGGTATCCTTGCACAAAGGATGAAGTTAGAGCATTACTCCTTTCTTAAACCTAACATTCAACAAACCTCCTAATCCGACTATCTTATACCAATTCACAGACAAATCAAATTTTGAAATAATTTTCGCAGAAAAACTAGATTTCTAAGTTTAGGCTATTCAAAAAGCCACATGTTGTCTAACGAAACATCGCCCCACGCTGAAACACATCCCGGTCAGCAGTTTCCATCATAACTAGTCGTTATCACTACGTCGACGTCATTTTGACTGTTATTATATATTTTTTAAAAATATATCAAACTCATTCAGGCAGGAACACTGTCACTGGAGGTAAACCCATATTCACCCTCTTACGAGGGTTACAGGGTACAATATGTACATGACATAACGGTATTCTGGGTGTATGTTTTAGGTGACACTGAACATGACTACATTGTCTAGACGATTAGACCATGATGTTAGTGTAAGTCTATTATTTACTGATTGATACTCAAAACTATTTAACTTATCACGAGTTGCTTCAAAAACCTAATGTATCCGCTATGTTATGACCCGCAGGAACTAGATTTCGAAAGAAAAATAACATTTACAGATTTTAACGGTGACAATGATAATTCGAACTAAATATGGTGAAAGAACTCTTCTTAAACTGGTTAAACGCATATTGGTGAATTCAGTTTTGTTCACCGGGTATTCAATTCCACTCTGGTACTTAAAAAATAACAGTTTCACAAAATTCTTGCGTGTGAATACACTGATCTACCAATTGTCTAAGCGTGTAAATGATGAAATCGCCGATCAGAGCTGTATACATCTGATACTGGAGCATTACCTCATGTTCTCACTGTCTTGTACCCTGCACGCAACAGATTAGCAGACTTGATGGGACATATTTCAGAACAGAATTAAGTTACCCATACCCGTGTACCCAAGTGGCCGGTTCGTGTGAAGATGGTGGTCCCCGAACGTGCTACACAACGGTTTCAGTGGAGCCAGTTGCCATCAAATAAAGGTAACTGATCCACAGATAGACTTCATTAAACGTCAGTATAGAGTAGATTCACCACTGACATAATTACCAACACATGCTATAATGATACTCGGTGCTGTCAGTAATATGTGAGTCAAACTAAACTAGCTACTTACCGTCAATGGGAACAGCAGTGACAAACTTATGCAGTGTATTCCCGAGCGTGGTATTCAAACGGCTCTAGTCTAAGGCACGCCGAGACGAACTGATCGGTGTATTGTCAGGCTAACAAAACATCGGACACTGTCTTCAATGCTAACAGGCCGAAGATTAACTATGAATGCGGCGACTTCACGAGCTAATGATCACATGGTTTATAACACGCGGAATCAGTCACACCCGCACACTGGTAACTGGGAGACAGCAGCAGGTATTTGTTTTGCATCAAATGGAATTATTCGCAACTATGTTCATACATTGATTGTTCACGTACACGATATACGTGTAGCTGCCGAATGTCTGCTGGCATGATCAGTGGAACTCATTGCGGCCTAATAGAATCGACTATTCTGCTTACCCATCCAGGGAATCTAATATTTGACACAAACCAATCCATGCTGAACCCCAACATGGGGGCAATGGCTGTCGACGACAAAACGCTGGAAAAAAGAAACGTTAAACAAAAACATAACGTTACAGTCACGTCTGTACGGCCCTTAAACCCCGCTCAACAAACGTCTGTACGAATCGCTAAAACGCACTCTACATGAAATCCACCTGCATCACGTAATTATGTATCACCTTGAGCTGAAGTCTTTGACTGGAGGCTTTAAAAAGCCACATCAATGGTACTCCACGTGTATTACTTTAAAGGTCACATGCAACGTAAAACACAATTTTGCAGATTATGATATCTTTCGGTATGCACTTACCGAAACAAATTATGAGTTCAAACGATTCGCTAATTTTCCCCCAGTGCTGGGGGAAAAGTGGTTTCAACAGCTATACTGCGCTCATAACCAGTGAATAGGTTCGCGGGGTTTGAAACAGTATGCCTGTATGAGGTCGTGAGCAGCAGTTTAGTCTTGGTTGTGCACTTCAACAAACACTTTGATGGCAAATACGTGTCAGGGAGTTTCAGAAGAATCCAGAGGCCGGCTACTGGTGACGGTGTTCCCAGCATTCGACGCACACCCCACTCTTCAGCCCTGATATATGGAACGTAGCACAACCCCACTCTTCAGCCCTGATATATGGAACGTAGCACAACCCCACTCTTCAGCCCTGATATATGGAACGTAGCACACACCCACTCTTCAGCCCTGATATATGGAACGTAGTACACACCCACTCTTCAGCCCTGATATATGGAACGTAGCACAACCCCACTCTTCAGCCCTGATATATGGAACGTAGCACACACCCACTCTTCAGCCCTGATATATGGAACGTAGCACACACCCACTCTTCAACCCTGATATATGGAACGTAATACACACCCACTCTTCAGCCCTGATATATGGAACGTAGCACACACCCACTCTTCAACCCTGATATATGGAACGTAGCACACACCCACTCTTCAACCCTGATATATGGAACGTAATACACACCCACTCTTCAGCCCTGATATATGGAACGTAGCACAACCCCATTCTTCAGCCCTGATATATGGAACGTAGCACACACCCACTCTTCAGCCCTGATATATGGAACGTAGTACACACCCACTCTTCAGCCCTGATATATGGAACGTAGCACACACCCACTCTTCAGCCCTGATATATGGAACGTAGTACACACCCACTCTTCAGCCCTGATATATGGAACGTAGCACAACCCCCCTCTTCAGCCCTGATATATGGAACGTAGTACACACCCACTCTTCAGCCCTGATATATGGAACGTAGCACACACCCACTCTTCAGCCCTGATATATGGAACGTAGCACACACCCACTCTTCAACCCTGATATATGGAACGTAGCATACACACACATGCAAAGCACAAATTCAATCACTGACCATATGCAATTTGAAATTAACACCTATCGGGCTTATAAGTTATAAACAAAGAGCCGGCTAAGCGTATTAGCAAATGAACCAGTGGCCAATGACAAGGCGTCGTTACACAGGCGTCGTTCGGCATCGCGGCTGCTTCCTTTCGAGGGAGGTAAACGCCAGTACAAAATATTGCACTTTTCATTTTCGATTATATGCTTATAATATTGTTTGTTTTTTCACAATTACCAATGCATTTTTTGTATCGTGAACAAGTGATAACTGTGTTTAAATTATGTTTGATCTTTTAGTTTGGTTTTTGTGACCTTCAAGCAACTATAGACGACAAGAGAGTGAATAAACCGACAGAAGCTACACGGCGCAACGTCATCGGACGGTTACAAGGACGAACATAGCAGCATGAGGCGCCGAGGTACTCTAGTGTGTTCACACGGACCGTCTCAAACCATGGACCCGATACAACAATACCGGAACTGTTAATGACAGACCCAGATCAGGTCGCCTCCGCCCAGGGCCGCTACATCCGGTTGAGACATCTGGGTTCAAACATCACGGTCGCATCATCCACAACAATCCAGATCCCTGGACTGTGCCGAATCTCTGACCAGACAGTGCGCAATTGGCTCTGGGAAGTCAGGCTTTTGCCGGAAGGCCAGTTCAACGTCACGCCGTTCCCGTTATCAAAATCAATGGTTGATCTTTGGAGCATGAATAATGTTTGACGGGACTTCCTTCAGCAAAGCAATGGTCAGGTGTTACCTTAGCTTTCTCGAGCATACGATTTGTCCCCCTATAAACATCTATGGGATACTCTTGATCGACGCTTGCGTCAGCGAATCCGCCACCTAAGACGCTACAAGAACTGCACACATAACTCCCTGCAAAGCACCAAAACATTCATCAAGACAGTATTCGGCATCTCCTTTCTTTCGTGGGTCACCGCTGCCAGGCTGCTATCGATGGTCATCATACTGACATTTTACTCGGACCAAACGGCTTTCTCGATAATCATGTTTTGAAACTTGTGAAGCGAATGTTTCACAAACATTGAGCAATGTCGTCATGTTTGAATCAGTTATATGCACTCAGTAAGTAAACTCCAAAACTGTATGTCAGGTTTCGGTTCTTTTTTCTTTTTGAGAGTGTATATATTAACAGCTGTCAAACGTCACTGACCGCAACTGCGCTGTAAACTGTTTCTCCTGTTTCATCAAATGAAATCTGTGAGGATAGTGAAGGCTTTCCTGATTTCAGAATGTACTATAAGGCCTTTGTGTCCTGAAAGCCTAGATATTATGCATTTCCTCGATGTCCCTAATTTAAAGATATTCTAGAGGTCCCTGATTTGAAGATGTTGTACATGTCCCTGATTTGAGGATGTTCTAGATGTCCCTGATTTGAGGGTGTTCTAGATGTCCCTGATTTGAAGATGTTGTAGATGTCCCTGATTTGAAGATGCTGTAGATGCCCCTGATTTGAAGATGTTCTAGATGTCCCTGATTTGAGGGTGTTCTAGATGTCCCTGATTTGAAGATGTTGTAGATGTCCCTGATTTGAAGATGCTGTAGATGCCCCTGATTTGAAGATGTTGTAGATGTTCCTGATTTCAGGATATTCTAGATGTCCCTGATTTGAGGATGTTGTAGATGTCCCTGATTTGAGGATGTTGTAGATGTCCCTGATTTGAGGATGTTCTAGATGTCCCTGATTTGAGGATGTTCTAGATGTCCCTGATTTGAGGATGTTCTAGATGTCCCTGATTTGAGGATGTTCTAGATGTCCCTGATTTGAGGATGTTCTAGATGTCCCTGATTTGAGGATGTTCTAGATGTCCCTGATTTGAGGATGTTCTAGATGTCCCTGATTTGAGGATGTTCTAGATGTCCCTGATTTGAGGATGTTCTAGATGTCCCTGATTTGAGGATGTTCTAGATGTCCCTGATTTGAGGATGTTCTAGATGTCCCTGACTTCCAAGTTAACCAGATGGACTTGCCCTTTATGCCCAAATGTCTAGATGGCATTCTTGGTCTTTCTGACAATTTGTGTTTCTTAAATATCCTGCCGTCCTAGATGTCCTAACGGCATACACTGATCGCCAAAAGATACGTTCCTCTCACACCTTTAGGACTTACTTCAAAACCACCAAACACATGTTACAAGGTATTAGCTTAGAAAAACGGCTTAACAGCACAGCTTTATGCAAATCACGAAAAGCAATTCTTAGATGCACTTATATTCAGGTGCAATGCGTCTTTTCCAGAAGACTGTCCTATTTCCGACCATACGAAATACACCAATAACACTGATTTAGATAAACAAAAGAAAGGTTGAAATAATATTCTGCTTGGAGACATAGGTAATCTATTTAAAATCACCATTTTCCAACTACTTAAACAAGAAATAACCGCGAAGATTGTGTAAAATTGTAAAACGAGTCTTTTACAGTTGACTTGTATAAGTGAGAATGTCTTTGATATCGTAAAAAAGAGTTTACGAATGCCTAAACATTTCTGCTTGCAAAGTAACATGTTTCCATTTTTGTTTACACATAGCAACACCGGTCTCCAAAATGTAGCAATGTTCAAGCAGTATTTGCATCAATTTCACGTGTAGAATGGTGCTACATGAAGCGTGCAGATACAGACTAGAATGCCTGATATGATACGCAAGTGTGTGACATATACCAGGATTAACAGCTGAAGAGAGAGAGTCACTGGGATGGTGCTGATGGGGTCAACGTACAGTGATGTTGCCAACGCCTTCTGACATATTCAACGCTACAGACAGACTGGTGGCACTGGTAGACCACGCATCATAAACCCAGCTGAAGGAGGGTAGCATATCTCTTGGCGTGTTAGTGTAGTTTCAGGGAAAATAAATTGACAACATATATTTTCCAATTACAGACCATGTTAAAGGAAGATTTTACTGCAGCTTCATTGACTTCTGAAGGCGATAAGTAAAGGTGGGATGGGATCTTATCAATGGTAACATTTTGAATATAGTGTTGTATTTGAGCCAGAGTGAGTGATTGAGGTTAGGTGTACGCCACACCCAGCAATACTGAGCCAGAGAAAGTGTGTATTAAAATAGTCGCAAGACTTGTGATATATTCGGGAAAAATCGTTTGCGAATATTTACCTTAAGAAGCCAGCACCTCCTTTCACAAATCACTAAGGTTATCGCAAGGCACCAAGGTAACCTTAGTGTAATTTCAAAGTGGGTGAGTTTAGTTTTAAACCGCACTCAGCAATATTCCAGCAATGTAGGACTGGTCTGTAAGTAACCGAGTCTGGGCCAGACAATCCGGTGATCAACAACATGAGCAACGATCCGCGCAACTGGAAACCGATGACATGTGTCAACCAAATCAGTGAGCCTGACCCCCTATCCCACTAGTCACCTCTTATGGGAAGCGTAGTCGCCTTTTGTGGCAAGCATGGGTTGTTGAAGACCTATTCTACCCCAGATCTTCACGGTGTCAAACGATGGGAGTTAAGGTTGACACCAGTAAAGGTTGCTTCGTGAAAGAGACCCAGACGACCAGACTCCTATCAAATCCATTCGATGCAGCTCTAAGAAGTGCAGACCCACCTCTACTCATAGTTGTTCTGGAACGCGAGTGCACGAAAATGGCGGGTTGGTAGCTATCAGTATGTTTCAGACTGTAACCTCGCAGTATTTCCGTTGTGTCTTCATGTCTCAGATATATAGTCCTTCACGCCCTAGATATATAGATACACTTCACGCACTTGATATATAGATGTCCTTCATGCCCTAGATGTGTAGATGTCCTTCATGTCTTAGATATATAGATGTCCTTCACGCCCTTGATATATAGATGTCCTTCACACCCTTGATATATAGATGCCCTTCATGTCCTTGATATATAGATGTCCTTCATGCCCTAGATGTGTAGATATCCTTCACACCCTTGATATATAGATGCCCTTCACGCCCTAGATATGTAGATGTCCTTCATGTCTTAGATATATAGATACACTTCACGCTCTTGATATATAGATGTCCCTCACGCCCTAGATGTGTAGATGTCCTTCATGTCTTAGATATATAGATGTCCTTCATGCCCTTGATATATAGATGCCCTTCACGCCCTTGATATATAGATGCCCTTCACGCCCTTGATATATAGATGTCCCTCACGCCCTAGATGTGTAGATGTCCTTCATGTCTTAGATATATAGATGTCCTTCACGCCCTTGATATATAGATGTCCTTCACGCCCTTGATATGTAGATGTCCTTCACGCCCTTGATATATAGATGTCCCTCACGCCCTTGATATATAGATAACCTTCATGTCTTAGATATATAGATGTCCCTCACGCCCTAGATGTGTAGATGTCCTTCACGCCCTTGATATATAGATGTCCTTCATGTCCTTGATATATAGATGTCCTTCATGTCTTAGATATATAGATGTCCTTCATGCCCTTGATATATAGATGTCCTTCATGCCCTTGATATATAGATGCCCTTCACGCCCTAGATGTGTAGATGTCCTTCATGTCTTAGATATATAGATACACTTCACGGCCTTGATATATAGATGCCCTTCACACCCTATATGTCCTTCACGTCCTAGATATATAGATGCCCTTCACGCCCTAGATGTGTAGATGTCCTTCATGTCTTAGATATATAGATACACTTCACGGCCTTGATATATAGATGCCCTTCACGCCCTAGAGATATAGGTGTCCTTCACGCCCTAGATATATAGATGCCCATCACACCCTAGATGTCCTTCACGTCCTAGATATATAGATGCCCTTCACGCCCTAGATGTGTAGATGTCCTTCATGTCTTAGATATATAGATACACTTCACGGCCTTGATATATAGATGCCCTTCACGCCCTAGAGATATAGGTGTCCTTCACGCCCTAGATATATAGATGCCCATCACACCCTAGATGTCTTTCATGTCCTAGATATATAGATGCCCTTCACACCCTCGATGTCCTTCATGTACTAGATATATAGATGCCCTTCACACCCTCGATGTCCTTCATGTACTAGATATGCAATTGTCTGTCTGTCCGACATCCTAGATGTACTGGGCGTCTTTGCCGCATATGCTGTCACAACCTGGTTCGGTTTGTCCTGTTTTGTGCATTTATTTGTCTGAAGAAAAATAAGAGTTATAACGGGTTACCCCTGGTAAGACAAGGCAGTCACATCATTGTACAATCCCAAGCATGTCCGCATGGGTGCCAGCAATGGTTTAGCTTGTTTTATAGTGAAGCATAATCTCAGTGAGTTTGTGTTTGTTGCTCCATGCTGACTTACACTTGTGTGTGTTACTCCTCTCCTAATAGACGCGTTGTTAATATGTTATAGGAAGGAAGTACACACATTGAAGAGAATTCTAGCGTGATTTGTTAATTAGTTTCCTTCTAATAATAAGGTTAGCTTCCACTCTCCCGGCATCAACTTGATAAACAGAGGCGACACAGGTGTTTATTTGACCCTGCATTTAGCAATACTACATCTGTTCGAACGACTCTGGGCCAGACAAGCAAGTGATTGATATGATGACTAGATGATGACTAGATGATGACATCCAGATGTCTTCCGTAAAACATAAACGGTAAAAGACTATTCTCGATTGTGCCTCAAGAGTTGTGAAATGTATGCACCGATGGCTGGAGCTTTTGATTATTGAACGCAATGAAAGACTGCTGTAAAGAGTAAATCCCTTTAGTCATACACCCTTGTGGTTTTTGTCACTGTGACTGTCTAGAAATAGGCATGAAAGAAAAATTAGATCTAAAATCTCAGTGAACGTTGACTTAATGCGTGTGTCCAGACTACTGGGGCCTTGTATTGAGTCTCTTATGGCTTGTGGACCAGGAGGTCAATTACCGTGATAACATTGGCACTGTCCCAGCGATTGGACAAAACTAGCCGTCATCGCTGAATATAGGATATCTGGAAAGGCCGACAGGGCAGGAAGGAAAACCCAGAGGGGAAGTAAATTTAACATCTTTGCATGATTCGTAATGTGACACTCACTGTATTTAAAACTGAAGTCCCCCTGACGTCATTATGTCGACATATCATTTCTATTTACATAGCAAACCCTTTACGTGATTCCTGGTCAGTGAATTATCTAAACCACATTAAAGTGTACCTGGTGAGAACAGCTACATACGGTTTATGGGTCGGCTGCTAGTTAATCTTTGGTTTGTTTATACGAGATAACGTGCACTGGCACCAAGCCATGTCCCACGCTGTATTGTGGCGTTGTTTGACTGGATTGTCTCGGTTCTGTCCTTTAGAAAGCTCATGTCACGAAAGCTTGGAAATCAATACAATATGTGTATTATCTGTCAGCGTTTCAGGACGCCTTATCGTATATCAGGGCTCCAGATAATTTTTCAAGCAATTGGGTATTTACTCCCATGTCTGTTTAAGTATGAGTAATTTTTGAGGAGTAAGTATCATGTACTCCCCCTAGTTTAAATGATTGAGTACTTTTATACAGCGTTTCTTTTCCTTATGGGCTAATTAAAACTGTTAACTACATAAATACAAATGCTTCTCAAAAGGCTTAAGTTTTTTGTAATTCTTGTATTCTCAAATAGCTGGAAGCCATTTTCAAACACTCTACAGTAAACTCGGGAGTGACTACGGCCATAACAGTATATGTATATATCATCATCACTTAACATTTGCAAACGTTGTTACAGAGGTTGGGCGCCACAACAAATTATCATACCCAAGCCAATTGAGTAAAGGTATTACAGAGCTATTGGGTTTTAGGTGATCCTTATGAGTTTTTTGTACTCCTGTTTTTGTGATCAATTGAGTAAATGCGATTTTTATTGAGTGAAATACGCAAATACGCACCCGGAGCTCTGGTATATAGGTGTTTGTTAAGATGTGTACATGTTTTGTCCGCAGTATATACACGTCAGTTGACTAGCGGTAATGAAGAACTTGCAGTTTCATATTTCAATAAACTATTACCAGAATTTACATTTATTCACACACATAACGTAATTCTTTTGAGCTGCGACATACAAAGGAATTTATATTGTATTATATTTGTAAACTTTACGCTGCTCTTCCATGAAATTATCAATCACTGACGTGAGTTTCTGTCAGAAAACCAGATTCAGAAAGCAGCGAGTATAACACGAACGTGGGACAATCTGAAACACACGTACGCGCGCGCATGTACATGAATAATCATAGAACTCATTACACCAGGTATCTCGACACAATGTTTAGCTGACAGTTGCTTTGAGATGTTCAGAAGACCTCCCTTTAAGTGGCAAGACACAAAGCACATATATCCAGCAACTGGCACATCTAACTGTCACAAGCCGAATAGACAAAATATTGTCCTTATGTTCAAGAATATTTGTTGATTGTGGGATTCCGACTCAGACGTGCATAGACTGGACTGGTATCAGATAGGGAGTATCAGACGGACGATGTGACCAGTTACAGTCTCAGTTCCAAGCTTTTCTCACGTGGAGGGGCTTCTTGACGCCATAGACACCGGTTCCAGCCGTCCGTGCACGACCATTACTCACCTGACTTTCCTCACGGAAGGTCTTCAGCTGATTCTCAAGATTTTCCTTCAACTCCTTTTCAATTTGCTGTCGATCTTCTCTTCGCTCCCTCTCATGTCTTTTTCTATCTTCCTCCATCTTCTTCTCCAGTTGATGCATGTCTTCCTGCCTCCTCCGTTCAATGTCCGCAATGTCTCGGGCATGTTTGTCTCGGTCCCTCTCCCTGTGTCTCCTATACCGAGCTTCTGCCGCTCTGCGTTCTTGTATTTCCTCCTGAACCACGGACTCCAGGTTGGCGATGTCCCCTTGCTGCTGTTCTATGATAAGTTTAAGGGATCTGTTTTCTTCTTCTAGAATGGAAACCTTAGTCTGAAGGTCAGTAATTTGACTTCGAGCAATTTCAAGCAGTTCATCTTTTTTCCGAACCTGTTCTTTCAGTGACTGAATTGTGATCAGATTGCCATCATTCATGAGTGACATCTCCTTGATGTTGCTCAGCGTTGTGGTTATATCCGCCATGGATGCCAGTATTTCCTTCCGAAAGGTTTGTAATTCCTCCTTGGTAGCCAACCCCAGTCTCAAACCCTCGACCTCTTCCTTCGTTGCATAGAGGTTCTTTGACTCAAACATTTCGTCAATCCTACACGCCTGTGTATCCAAGGCTGCCATGATAGTCTCCATACGCTTGCCGAGGTCGGTAAACTCTCTAGACAGTTGTGTTTCGGCTTGTTTTCTGTGTAGTGCTGAGGTCAGACTGTTGGACTCCTTGGTGTTTCGCAGCTTCCGCACTAGGCCCTTGTACCCCATAGTGTCGAGTGCATACAAGAAGACGTGAAAGGAACTGGTACCTCTGAACATGAGGATATCCAGGAACCTCTTGGTTCTCTCGGCTCGGGTTGTTCCCGACTCAATGTGTTGCATGTCCTTCAAGTCAATGACGTTCTTGGAGAAGAGAGTTCCGGTGATGTCCTTGGCGTCCAGCTCCACCTCTATGTCCATGATATGTGTCTGGATGCACTTCTCATCTTCAGCAAGCATCTTCCCCCGCTCTGCAGCCATGGTGTCTCAGTTTACCTTATTAATGAAAATCATACATTTATATTTCATTTATACACAACTGATACAAAAAGGAAAGTATCTTACACACTCGTACATATACTCTACAACAGGTAGGCAATAATCGCAAAGAACATGCTTTCCCAACTTGTAAGACATTTAGTTTTCTTTAAATAGTTGTATGATAATAATTATCTTGTCTGATCTGTCATTTTACCTGCTCAGGTTATCGTTTGTGTTAATGAGGTTTCATTTGTGTGAAGGTTTTCAGATGCCTACAAGTTAGCCCAGTTATGCAATCGATAAGCGAAATCTTTCACGCAAACAGAAATAGCACCAAAACTCATCTGTGAGGGACGCCAAATTTGAGTAACTTTGGTTCAAACTGTGACTACCTTCAATACCACATATTTCCACCTTATATCAAAGGACATGATGGGGCGGGCAAGATGACGGGTACGGGGTACACAATAGTGAGTGAGTGAGTATAGTTTTACCACGCTTTTATCAATATGCCAGCAACATCACGGAAGAGGACACCAGAAATGGGTTTCACACATTGTACTCATGACGAGTGAATGCTTTAACCACTAAGCTACCACATCGAGCCGGGCTCTTAACTGGACGGTAATAACTATGAATGGACAGAGAAAAACTACAACGATGCCTGTAATTAAACGCTTCACAGAACGGACGATTTATAGTCTGTCCGACAAAGGCGGAAGTCGCATAAGCTCAGTGTTTTCGAGTATTAAAATAAATAGCAGAAATTTACCTGTGTTGAATGTGTTCTCGTCTCGTCTCTCGTCACCACATTTGGTGGGGATCAGCTTGCAGAGTCAAGAGGGATCACCTGTCACGTGACGGCCAGACGCAGGGGATCTATCCAGGTGTGTGGTTGGTATCCAATTGACAGAATGAAGTAATAGAGAAACCGTAGAGAAGATCTATATGTCAGTACTTAGCTGCCGTGATATGTTATATTGATCTATGAATAAGGCTCAGAGTATAGATTAACAGTGACGCCATGAAATTACACCACACTCCATGGGGCGATATTAAGTTCATATCAGGATATCAGATCACCTGTCTTTTGTTTTGGTGACCTGTTTTCTGTATATGTGTGCATGCACGCGTCAGTGCCTGCCCGCCTGCATGTGTATGGTGGGTTATACCTGAGTACCTGTAGTTATGTATAATCTCCGTGTACCTGTAGTTATGTATAATCTCCGTGTACCTGTAGTTATGTATAATCTACGTATACCTGTAGTCATGCAGAATCTAAGTATTCTTATAGTTATGTATAATCAGCAAGCTCCGTTTGTGTATTTTGCTTCTGGCTGTATGTCTGTCAGATGGGTGTCATCTTGACATCCAGCAAGACTGACTGACAGAACTGCTAGAAACCAACTTTGTGAATGACGAGACGTATAGTGATACGACAAGATTGAGAAGAAATGTCAAATATGCAGAGTGTTTTGTCACTGCCACTCTTTATGCCCATAACTAAATACACAAAAATACATCTAAAAAACTCAGTGAACGTTGTCTTAATCCGTGTGTTCGGATTATTGAGGTCTTGAGGAGTTTTCCATTGCTTGTTCAGGCTGCCAAATACCCTGGCACAGCAATGGCACAGCACTGGCATAGCACTAGCACAGCACAGTGGGTATATTATGTAGTGTATGTAATATAGTATAGTGTTTGCTATATTGGGGTTCTTTTGTGTTAACTGTTTAAGGGAAAGTTTATTTTTAAATTGCGATTATAATTAACTCACTACATAAGAATGCATTGATGAATTACTGAAGTATTTCATGGTAACTTATCTGTCGCATATGTTTCCACTACAAATTCCAACAATTTGTTTTCACAACACGGGATGTTAAAGCGTGAAAGTCTAGTTTCAGATAACCATCAACGGATTCCAAAGTCTAAATGGAGTGATAGCCAAAACAAGGGCCGGAATTCCAAAAGCCTATCGCGAAGACAAGAAGACAGCTGATGCTAACCAATGTACCTGAACCAGACACTACAGCTACTGTAGAACTACAGAAATCCACACTACCAGCGTCAGCCGTTCAGTACCAGCTCTTCTTACAATATGCTGAAAGAATAGCTACACGATATAATCTATGATCTGAAAATGAATTTTCCTCAGGATGTGATACAGATGGAGTTTGTGGTCTTCATTACACCTTCTTGTTGCTTACTTCAGGAGTGACACACTATAGTGAGGGTACGTCTCTTTCAGCAGTAGTATAGCTACATTGACGTCACGAGAACACAAATGACCTAATTCATAAGAACTTGGTACATGTCACGAGAACACAAATGACCTAATTCATAAGAACTTGGTACATGTCACGAGAACACAAATGACCTAATTCATAAGAACTTGGTACATGTCACGAGAACACAAATGGCCTAATTCATAAGAACTTGGTACATGTCACGAGAACACAAATGGCCTAATTCATAAGAACTTGGTACATGTCACGAGAACACAAATGGCCTAATTCATAAGAACTTGGTACATGTCACGAGAACACAAATGGCCTAATTCATAAGAACTTGGTACATGTGTCAGTTGTCAACCATCATTATGCTAATGCTGTGTACACCATCTTGCAGAAGCTAACACCTGAAGCTAATACCTAAAGCTAATACCTGAAGCTTACTTCCTCTTTGGAACAGTTAAGGGTGATGTCCCCATTAACCCCAGATTCCTGCATTTTCAAATAGAACAAAGACGAAGTTAGCATGTAATAATTGAACTTTAATTACTTGAAGCAAAGTGACACAAATACCAGTAACTTGGATACAACCTGTACATCAAACCAAGATTATGAAGTTCCCATTGAGCTTCTGAATCACTCACATTGTTTGAACACTTTTCTTGATCAGTGACCACTTAGCATTGGATTAATACTTGAATAAATGAGTAAGCGAACCCTTAGCTTTTGTATAATCTTTACTTGACTGTTAGTTATTAATAACTTGTTTCCATTGCCTGATTTGACTACTACCATTTAACAAAATGTTGAAGGGAGATAAATCTTTTAAATTCCTGGACTTAGAGGCATATGCCTGAAAAAAAATATTAGTTGAAAATTGCTTCTCTTTGTAAATTGTTTCCCCCAAATTTTGATTTTGATTCAACAAGTTTGGAGAGTCAACCTGACCCCACATACAAATGTCTAGGGGAACGCTCTCAATGAATACTTGATCTCGTCTCTATCTGGCTGGAATACTGCCGGTGTGGGGTAAAGCCCAACTCATAGTGAGGACCGGAAGCCGAACCATAATGATTGTTTAAGAGCGACGTCCGCAACACGTCTTGTTGAACGCTGGGTTATCATTGAGATTATATACATTATGTTGTAGATTATCCCTGGTTACACGAACACTTGATTTGTGAACAGACAAGTACTTAAACTTAAAATGTACCGTGTTTTCTAGCAACTTTAAGTGATCTGTGGATCATGGAGCAGTAAGAAATAATGGAATGTGGTCCAACAACTGGAGGGTTTATTCGACACACATTTAGTCTGGTGAGTCTCGATGTATTTCTATCGCTACAAAAGTACTGTGATTAATTATAAATATAATCAATCTTATAATTGTTTGTTTTTATGCTGAATAGGGACATCACAGCGATCTCCGAGAGATAAAAAAGCCTGTCTGTCGGATCTGTATTGTGTGGATAGACCAAACAGATTATCTACAGATGACTACAATAAGCTCTTGGCTGAACATGGTGCTTCTCATGACACTCACTGATGGTAAGAATCACCGCCCACGTCTCTCACAGACATTGTCGGCAGCTCGATTGGACATGTTAGACATGAAAGTGACTCACGACACACCAAATACGAAGCACAAGGGAATGAACCTCTTACCGCCCCTGTATGCGGCTTAATTAGCATTGGAAGCACGGAACTCGGATCATTACAGTGTGTGTGCGTGTGTGTGTGCGTGTGTGTGTGTGTGTGTGTGTGTGTGTGTGTGTGTGTGTGTGTGTGTGTGTGTGTGTCTGAACGAGAGTGTGTGCGTGTGAGCTCAAAGCGCTACAGAATATTTACACAGGAGTATTTACAGCTGCATGCATATATATGTGCTGAGAAAAAGTGCGTTTTAAGTCTGGACTTAAAAATATCAATTGTGTCAGAGTTTCTGAATTGCTTAAGTCGATGTTCATGCTGTTGATCACTAGGCTGTCTCGATTATTTCAGACCGCAGTGAAATAGCTTGATCATTACTGAGTGCAGCGTTAAAGAACAAGCAACCGCATCTGTTTGCTGACTTAGTTTCGTCCTGTCAGTTGCAGTTTGTGTCTTCCTACAGACAGACAAGACGGCCGAGCTGGGCGTTGCGTCCTACATCAGAGGGTCGTGCGACTGTCGGGAGACACATATAGTGCTGGTTTGGCCCGACTCCAAGAC
This sequence comes from Haliotis asinina, assembly GCF_037392515.1. Classification (NCBI taxonomy): domain Eukaryota; kingdom Metazoa; phylum Mollusca; class Gastropoda; order Lepetellida; family Haliotidae; genus Haliotis; species Haliotis asinina. The sequence goes on along the minus strand of NC_090287.1, from coordinate 65,740,494 downwards.
AGTAGCTGTTTGCAGCAAAACAGTCGACTGCCAGAATAATTCAGAGGGTTACCTCAGTGACCCCCTATCTAGCAATGAAACAACATCGGTTGTAGTCATTGTCAAGTTTCAAGCTGTTGATGCGGGAACGTGGAAGCTGCGATGTTGCCGTAGAAAAAGCTATGTCAACAATGTCAGCTAAATCAGGTGAGAAGACGTGTGTGCGGGGGAAGGATTGTGTGTGGTAGCAGGCCCAGATACAACTCTAGCGATCTTTGAGAAAGGGTGGGGTGCGGGTCAATTTAAACTTTCAGGACATAAGAGAGGAGTGCACGCTCCTGCTGCCCCCAACACACACATACACACACACACCACTACCAAATCGCCCCACCCCTCCATCACATCCCTACCGTTCCCCCTCAGGATTCACCCACGGGTAGTCAGCTTTGCAACGTGGAGCATCGTTATATTTTCAGAAACTACATCAAGACGTCCAACCATTCTGCGCGATCCCGTACCGCCAACAGAGGATCTCGGAGGACAAGCAAATGAGGTCCCACTGTCGCACACGACAAATGGACTATTCGGGAGACAAGTTCCACGTTTCCTCACCACAAACAGGGCATCTCGGGGGACAAGTCCTGCCTCTCACCCAGCAACACCCAGCACTGGAAATACACTTCAAGGCAATTTTAACGTCGGCCTCAACATGTCACTGATGGCATTCATACTTTCTTTGATGTTTGTAAATGATATTTTATGTTGACAACAACAACCGCACACACACAACCCTCGCACACCCCAGTCCGCTGTGTACCAGGGTGTAACCTGCTCACCTTTGTCCTGCCAACAAGGAATCACATCCTGTGTACAGTG